>NC_032011.1:7923059-7924291 GCF_001865875.1 Lupinus angustifolius | reverse complement strand
CTTGAGGGAGAGTCTAGGTGAGACGAGTCCCCTGTATTCCTAGATGAGGTATTCTGTTGGATCGGACAGTTCTCACAGTCCAAACTAGATGATCTCTGACAACCCCTCTTTGCAATCAGGATCAATGAGAGGGATGCCCAGAAAGTGTTTGATACGACACCGTCCTGAAATGGATAGTTCTTCGGAATCGATCGATCATATATATATCCTTGCGAGGAATAATTTTTTGTGCGATCAAATCGGCTTGTTGTGGGACCTTTACTCTTGGTTATTTCCGAATAGTATATTGGGAGGATATTGGTGAAAGGATGGATGAAATAAGCATAACATTCATACATTGAGATCGTGGATATTAATCCCCATGCTCTGAGTTATAACCACATTCATTATTGTGCATTATGTTTGTGATCTATATTGTGTATACTATGTGTGTCGCTCTGGATGTGATATTCTGTGTAATTCCACGCCGTCAATGAATTATATTCATTAGATGTCTTACTCTATATTCTTTTCCTTTCTTTATGCTTGTTCTCGGTTCGCGTTCTTGTTCAGATGGACCGTACGATGAGGATTCAGAACTAATGATTCTCGATGTCCTAGGAGGGGACATGGAGTAGTGATGGACATAGATATACCTACACAGGCCCTTGTGCCTTAGAGCTAGAGATGGTTTGTGATGGCTCTACGATTCGCTTCCCTTCTCAGCATGCAAACTTGGAGGCTTCTCAGCAGCGGTGGACAAAGCAATGCACGCTTGCTTTTTACTATGCCATGCAACTAGGGAGCTGCCTAATAGGTGACAAGTCCCACTAGTGCTTTTACGATCCAACTTATACCCAGCGAAGTCGGAATCAGAGTAACCTACCAAGGATAGGGAGACATCCCTAGGATACCATAATCCCATATTTATAGTTCCCTTTAGATATCTCATGATACGTTTTACAACAATATAATGCGATTCTTTTGGCAAAACTTGAAATCTAGCATACATACAAACGCTAAACATAATATCGGTGAGGCTAGCTGTTAAGTACAATAATGAGCCAATTATCCCACGATATTTGGTTACTCAATCGCTTTTCCCTTTTCATCTTTGTCCAGATAACATGCAGATGTCATAGGTGTAGATGCGTCTTTACACTACTCCATATCGAATTTATTTAATAGTTCTTTGGAATACTTCAACTGATGGATGAAGATGCCACTTTCCATTTGTTTAATTTGAAGTCCAA
>NC_032011.1:7920613-7922959 GCF_001865875.1 Lupinus angustifolius | reverse complement strand
ATTGAATAAACTAAGTTTGATTTTGAGTAAAATTATAAGGATTCTTCCTTTTTGTGTGAGAGTGTCTTCTCCTAACTTCTTGGCTGAACCAAGATTACAAATTCTTATCAAGAACCACGTTCTTGTGGCGAATAGCACCCGGCTTATCAACATCTTTGTTGTGGCGCCATCACCCTTCTACCTTAACCATCTTCTTTTATCCAACACACTTCCATTCGGCCTAAACATTCACCATCAAAAGAACCACTCAAACCGTGGGTTCAAGGACACCAAACAAGATAGATCGTTGTAAACAAGGATCTCCTGAAGAGGTTCTCATCATTAAGCCAGATTCATCTAGCTTATTTCGAAAGACCCATCTGGTGCCAATCATGGGATGATCTTTTGGTTTGGGGACCATGTCCCACACATTATTTTGCTTGGACTGGTTTAGCTCTTATTGCATAGCTATACCCCAATGTACATCCTCGATGGCTTCATCGATGGTCTTTGGCTCTATTTGAGATACAAATGCAACAAAATGAAAGAAATTACGTAAAGAGCAACGGGTTACCACCCCAATAGATATATCACCTAACATCTTATCGAGTGGATGATCCTTTTTAGTTTTCCACGCAATAGGCATATCCTAATGTTGATCTTCTACTGTTTGCTCTGCATCTTGTTGGATTTCATTCATGTCCTTGGATTGCACTTCTTCAAGTATACCTGAAATATCACCAGAAAAAACATTTCTCTTCACTTTTGGAGAAGATTTGTCAAACTGAACATGAATAGACTCTTCTACTTGCATGATATATTTTTTAAATACACGGAATGCCTTGCTATGTAATGAATACCCTAAGAATATGCCCTCATCAGATTTCGAGTCGAATTTTGCTGAAGATCTTTTTCCATTATTCAAAATAAAACATTTGCACTCGAAAGCATGAAGATGAGTAATATTCGGTTTTCGATTTTTAAGAATTTCATCAGGTGTTTTTGAAAAAGTAGGTCTAAGTATTATTCAATTTATTACATAACATGTTGTGTGAACTGCATCAGCCTAGAAATATTTTGGGACTTTGCTCGCATTTAGCTTAGTCCTCGCGAGTTCCTCTAGAACTCTATTTTTCCTCTCAACAAATCCATTTTTTTGAGGGGTACGAGGAGCTGAGAACTGATGCAAAATGCCATGCTTATTACAAAACTTATTAAATTTATGATTTTCGAATTCTCCATCATGGTCGGATCGAATGTAAATAATTTTTTTTAGGTTAGATTGGTTTTGGATTTGCTTGGCTAGACATTTAAAAGATTTATAAGCATCCCTCTTTGATGCTAAAAATAAAGTCCAAGTGAATCTAGAAAAATCATCGATAATAACTAAGGCGTAATAGCTCCCACCAAAACTCATAATTTGTGATGGTCCAAACAAGTCCATATGGAGAAGCTCCAATGGTCTAGTAGTGGATATCACATTCTTTTTATTAAAGGAATTCTTGACTTGTTTACATTTCTGACACATGTCGAGTTTTGGAAGACCAATTACCAATTTGTTTTTTAATTTTTCTAACTGCTTCACATGAATGTCAGTGGCACGTCTATGCCAAAGCCAATTGTCATCTTCTTTTGAAATAAAACATTTTGAAAAAAGAGAAGTGACATCCTCCAGATTAACCATATAAATATTATTTACTCGATATCCGACAAATTTAACATTATTAGATAATACATTACGAATGATACAACAATCAGAATCAAAAGACACAAGATTACCTTTGTCGCATAGTTGGCTTATGCTCAATAGGTTATGTTCCAAATCTTCTACATATAAAACGTTCTCGATTATCGTGTGAGTTGAGTTGTCAATCTTCCCGGTGCCTAAGATTCTTTCTTTGTTGTTGTCTCCATAGTTGACGAATGCCTTTTCTTTCAACGACAAGTCTAGGAATTTTGACTTGTCCCCAGTCATATGTCTCGAATAGCCGCTATCAAGTTACCAGTTTTGTCCATGTGTTCGAAGACATACCTGCAAAATAGATCATCTGCTAGTCTCAAGTACCCAAATTATGTTAGGTCCTTTTTTGTTAGTAACGAAGGAGTTATCTCCCTTTCTTACCCAAGCGTAAACATCACCGGGTATCCCATATCTCTTGATATAACAAGAATGAGATGTATGGCCATATGTGCCACGGTAATAGCATGTGGGGACTCTATTTTTCTTATTTAAATTTTTATATTGACGTGTTAGAGGTCTCCTATATGGTCTTTTTTTATGGGATGAAGGAACATACCCTAATCCAGTGTGGTCACCAATGTTTCTTGTTTTACTAACTAGAGTGTCTAATTGGTGTTTACTATTTG
>NC_032011.1:7919724-7920513 GCF_001865875.1 Lupinus angustifolius | reverse complement strand
TATTTTTTCTAATTTCTTAAGCTCTTCATGCATCTCAACATAAGCACTATATAATATATCATATGAGGGAGAATCAGAAGAAAAGGATGATGTGTCAAAATATACCTCATCTGAAGTATCCTTACTACCTGATCCACAAGCCTCATCTGTAATCGTCATTAAGCACAGCTTCGCGGTCTCCTCTTCATCTGAGGTGCTTGATGCTGTTTCTTCCTCCGCTACATCCCAGATGATGTATGCCTTCTTCGATTTGAAGTCCCGGGGAGTGCTCTTCTCTGAATCAACTATCTTCAAGTAAGTGGGGCACTAGAACTTCATGTGACCCAGCTTACCACATTCATGACAAGTGAAGCGCTCCTTGGTCTTGCCTTTCTTGGTTGATTCTCGCGGTTCTTTCTTTTTGAATCGTCTCAATCCTCCTTTCTTTTTCAAGAACTTACCAAATTTTCGCACAAAAAGATTTAGCGTTTCCTCATCAATGTCTGAATCAGAGTCGTCATTTTCTATCTCTTCATTGGGTTGTGATGTTGAAGCTTTAAGATATATTCCTTTCTTTTTACGACCAGACTCTTCATGCATGGTCAGACTCCCAAGCTCCATCTCATGCTCCTGAAGCTTTCCGAAGAGTGTTGCCAAAAGCATGGAATCTAGATCCTTGGACTCCATGATTGCCGTCACTTTAGGTTGCCATCTCCTGTCAAGACATCGTAAAACTTTGTTAGTGAGTTCTCCTCTGGTGAACATTTTATCTAGAGCAATAAGATGATTAATAATGTGAGTGAATCGCTT
>NC_032011.1:7906012-7919624 GCF_001865875.1 Lupinus angustifolius | reverse complement strand
TTTTAGGCTTTTCTTTCGGTTCGCCATCCACTAAGTGAAGTGGGACGAAAGGACCACTAATTATGGATTCCCAAATATCTGAATCAATAGCCTCTATGAAAATCTTCATTCGGACTTTCCAATAGGCATAACCCTCGCCACTGAATACGGGAGGGCGGTTAATGGATGCGCCATCACCGCCAAAGGGGTTGGTGGAACCCATTTTAATTCCCTTAAGATCATGTGGATACGTTTGAGCTAGCACGTCTTACTAGCTCTGATACCACTTGTTAGGTATTAGTGGTCTAGGAACAGCTAGAAGAGGGTTGAATAGGTGTGGCGGTTATCGATCACCGCTTCTTGAACCAAAACTCAACTGTTGGAAACAGCCCAGTTAATCAATTAACAACACACTTTAATCACATCACGCTTTAATCGATTAACTATTGCACAAAACAGAATGATCAGACATGCAAATTGCAAGGTTATTTAAACACAATTGAACAGATAAAATATAGATATTTTTACGCACAAATATTAGCATATGGCAGTAAACAAATATCCAGAATATTAGTTGCAGATTCAATTTGTAATAGATAGAAACTGAAAGAAGATTAAGAGAGAAAAAGACTGCACAAAAGGATTTTTATCCTGGTTCGTTTACGGTCCACTGCAAACTATATCTAGGCCTCCGCTTCTGATCTAGGGAGATTTTCTTCTTCACAATATTGAAATACAATATGAATACACACACCAATTCAATTACAATCACATAGGACGCTTCTTTCTTGAAATCAGGACCCCTAAATTCTTGGTTTGACTCTACTCTACCCTTCGCCTGAGAAAACCTTTCTCACGAAACAGCCTCAACCAAGATTCTTGTCCTCAAATCAAGACCTCCTAGCCTTGGTGAAGAATCTCAATCTCTATGGTGATCTCACACCAAGAGACTAATCCAAAAATACACAAAAAAACACGTTAAACAGCAAGGTATACTAAGCACAATAATGCTTGGAATATAACAAGAAAAAGACTCAAAGACTAACCCACTCATTAATCACTTAAGCCATCAAGATTTATGTGATTTAATCAAAAGCAGAATTCAGATAACCTCTCTAAAAATCTATTTAATACATGAGCATGTGAGCAAGATAAGAATGAACACAGAATTATGCAAAACAGTAAGCAAATGACAAAAATCAGAATAGCATAATATCTCTCTTCTCACACATGCAATCTCTCTTGCAAAATCAGTAAAACAATATGCAATATGCTCTCTAAATCGCCCTATACAATAGAATGCAATGCTATGGTTTCTGAACGTTGCCTCTTATTTATAGCAAGTAGTTTTGACAGTTAGATTCGTTGCAAATAGTTAAACGGTTAAACCAAAAATTAGTTATAACGAATAACAGACTAGTTAATCGATTAAGACTACCCGTTAATCGATTAACCATGCAACAGAATGACACAGAAAACAAAACACTGATTTAATAGAAAAGCAGTTGAGTTAATCGATTAAGTCACCACGTTAATCGATTAACTGGCACATTAATGCACATGTTTCAAAAGGTAAACTTCTCATACGTTATGCACAAATTATATACATGTTCTAGCAATTATATTATGCCTAATATGCACATATAACATGTATGAATAATGCATGAACATACAATTAACTAGATGATATGTCTCATGGATATGATATGACAATTAAGATGGCTTGAGAGACTAGCACCTAGGTTCAGCTAACCTATACTCACTTACTACGGCACACATCCGAGACTACTTAGAATATAGACTCAAATTATGTCCTAGTCTAGATATGGCCAAATGAGCATAAGACATGTTGATTGTTGAGCTATCTTTAAGCTTTAATAGAACCTTATCTTCATCAAAACATAGACAAAGAATTGCTAGTGCTATCCTTGACACTTTGCACTTTCAACCATATAAGTTATTTTTAATACTTTATATTACCTAATGTCATTGTAAAAGTTAGCATGCATTTGCTATAAGTATTTAATCAGATTTCGAGTAATATATTAAAATTTAAAAGTTAATTTTAAGGAATTTTATTGAAAAATTAGAGTCCAAAAGGGGATTGGTTGGGAAGGGGAGCTCGGGCTCTCGACAATCCCCGTACCGCCACGGGGGAGGAGTCGTTGGACAAATTCTATAGACTCCGTGCAGATCTAGCTCTTTTTTGGGGAGTTAGATCCCAGTCCTTTTGGGATTTGAAGGGTAAATTTTGCGACGGCAGAATTTGAATGCCGAATCGCAGGCATAGGCTACAGCTCACTTCGACGTTTCGGTTTTGATTCTGCGGTATTCCCACCTCACCTGACTAAGCTATTGCTTTAGTATCCCTAAAATTACGGGTCGTAGTTTTTGATAAAAAAAATAGACTAATAAAATGCTATTACTTGACAACTAATACCAGTAATTTTTTATATCTGTTTATCGTGAGACATCATTCGTACCATAAACGAAATCCATTACAATTATTTAATAAGTATTTATTTATTCGTAAAAGTCTAAAAGATAAATTTCATATAAGAGAGTGTTTTAGACTTCACTTTAAAGTTTAAACTACTTTAGGGATTAGTCAGCTTGTCTGAATCAGTGAGGAAACCATTATTAGGAGGGATAGATAACAATTATGAGGGGCTTTATTTTCTAGCCGGGTGAATAGTACGTGAAACAAAAACAATATATTTTTTTCCTGTACTATATGAAGGATATTTCTCACTATATGAATAAGGAATTAATTTATATCTGAATATGTCATTATATCTCTTAACAAATATTATTTTCAAGAATTAAATTTTAACCTATTGATTTTTATAGAGATCTAGTATGAACTTAGACCTTGTAGATAACAATGTACATTTTCATAAATCACAGTGTAATAGTATTTTTCCAGTATTATAAATCTATATCTTCAAAACAAACAATAAAAAACTTAAATTACATAAGTCAATTTTAATAGTACAAATTTGATATCAACGGGTGTTGGTTCAAGTGGTAGATACTTGATTCCCTTTAAGCAAGGTCTCGGGTTCGAATCTTGTGGATGAAAAAATGTCCGTTAGAAGAGTTATCTCCACGTACCAAAAAAAATAGTACAAATTATAGTACAAATTTGATTATCTTTACAAAATAAAACCCAATAAAAACTCAACTACCCTCTTCGTTCTGTGCCGTCGCCTTCACGAGTCCTTGACTCACGCCCCCTTAATTTTTCTTCTTCTTTTCTATTCACCATCCATGCATAAGTCTCCATTTAACTCCTTGGATAAAGGGATTTTCCTTTGACTTAAAACACACCCTTATGCTTATACAATACAAATGCATGAGAAAGACAAATTTGTTGCTAACATTCACACGCAAATGTACAATATGCAAGAGGCAACACCACCATTAATTTATGCCATCAGTCTCACTTAACTTCACTTTCACGTATACATTACACACTTTCACATCATATAATAAGATCTCATATATATCATTCACTATATTTACTATCTAATGTAACTTTCTTAACCCTTCAAGTTCCTTTTTTTTTTTGCAAAACATTAAAAGATTAATATGTATGTATTGTCATTATAAAACTTTTCACTTACATTATCAATCATTGATGTGTATTACTCATTGAAACACAATTCTACCAGTTTGGTGGAGAACCACAAATTGGTTGTTGTATAACAATTTGTAATATTTTCGAGAATTGGTTCCTGTAAAGAACCAACCATATTAATTTTCAAAGTTAAAAAAACAGGAAAAAAAACATATAATAGGGGATACACACTTACCTACATAATTGAGTTACAATAAACAAGAAATAATTTTATCCTTCGATATTTTTCTTATGGTGAAGCAAAAACTAATTCAAATCTACAAGAAGTAACACTAGAAACAACTATACAAGTAGATGGCAAAAAACCCGTACTTGCGGGTACCCGCGGGTAAAACCCATACGGGCACGAGTACGAGTAACAAACGGATACCCGCGGGTATTATAAACGGGTTTTTAAAAATACCCGTAGTACATACGGGTAGGTACGGGTATTATTGTACCCGTGCCTGCAGGTACCCGTTATTTATATGATTAATATATTATATTTAATTAAAATAAAAAGTACATTATTCTAACATTCGTTACACTATGTACATTTTTCCTTTTACTTTGTTTACATATTTTATTGTGTTTGGTGGTGAAACACCCTACAAATATTATTACATGTGTAGAACCACACATGTTTTACAAAGAAAATATATACTTTTTGTTAAGGAAATGAGAACAAAAAATCACACAAATAGAAAACACCAATAAATTTAGCATTTTTGTCAAACATTCAATCAAAAAGTACAAAAATAATTAAGTTTTATCTCATTTGAAACATAATAGAAGTAAAAAATTAAAAAATCATTTATAATATAGGAAACCTGTGGGTACCCGTTATACCTGCGGGTATCAAAAAATACACGCAAATATCCGCACACGGATACCCGTACGGGCGGGTATTAGTAATGTTCTCCTATTTTGAAACGGGTAGTGGATAGCTACTACCCGTTGCCATCTCTATATACAAGAAGCTATAAAAATCCTATGAGTATATCAGTAACATACCAATATTTGACCAACTTAACATACCACAAACTACGTACTCATACCAAGGAGAACAGTACATCATGTAACTATAGTATTACCTACTTTTAGCTTAAGAATTAATGATCCCACGTCTAATAATATGTATTGAGACTATTATATTATTATTTGGTAACACATTAAACTACCCTTTAATTTGGGCCATTCTTCACAATGCTAAACCAATCTCATTCATCCAAAGAAGACCATGAACTCACTAAGCCGAATGATTAAGAACATATTCTCAGACAACAGCAACATCATGCTTGCAGCTATCATTTCTTTGCTCCTAGTCATACTCTTTGTGCTTCTCCTCCATCTCTATGCCAAGTGGTTCTTGTTTCAGGCTCAAGCACGTGCCCGCCGTCGTCGCCGCCGTCACCGGATAACCACTGTGACTGTCTCCGACGTCTTTGGCCCTGCAAGGTTCCACCACTTCCACAGCTTCAACATACAAGACTCACCCCTCTCAAGTTCCTATACAAAAGGCCTTGATTCTTCTATCATTGCTGCTATTCCAATGTTTATGTACAAAGCTGAACAAGCACAAGAACAAAGTCATGATGGTTATGATGATAAGAAGATTGAACGAGAGCTTGAATGTGTTATTTGTTTGAGTCGTTTTGAAGATGGTGAGATGGGTAAGTGTTTGCCAAAGTGTGGACATGGTTTTCATGTTGAGTGCATTGACATGTGGTTGAGTTCACATTCCAATTGTCCAATTTGTAGAGCTCCTATTGTGGCTTTGGTTGGTGAAGGTGATGATTCTTCTGCTTTGGTTGAGATTGTGGTTGATGATGCTATTGCTGCTACAAGTTCTGATGAGATTAGAGAGAATGAGAATGGAAATGATGATGCAGGGGTGAGTGATTCTGTGTCAGAAGCTTCATCTTTTTTGTTTGGGTGCTCTTTGAAGAGATTTCTGAGCAAAGTTTTCCATTCTTCCTATGTAAATGAATTGCAATCTTGAGAGCCACGAAAATGAGAAAAATCACAGGTTACTTTGTTGGATTGATTAAACATCATGCTGTGGTTAATTTAATATATGCAATGTTCATATTTCGTAAGTTTCTTTACAAGGTTAAAGAATGTTTTATTCTGTATCATCCTTTTCTTCTTTCTTTTGAACACAGTTACACAGATTCAGTGTTTGAGATAGTTACATGGTTCCTCGTTTATCCTATGTATCGCGAACTAAATTCCTGTACTGTGTAGCACATATCAGGTTCCTTGTAAAAGAAGTCTCCTAATAATGTGAAAAGTGATGGGCACGGCGAATTATGTAACTACGGTGTTGGAAAGCAGCAACTGTATACACTAAAATAGTGGTCTCAAAAGACTGCCTATATATGTTGGATACAAGATTTGTCATGATACACTTTTACCTGCAATTGACATATTTTGACACTTTCTGTTGTGAGAAAAGATATAATTTTTTTATTTGTACAAGACACTATATTTTAACAATTTCTATTTGAGAAAAAAAGAGTGACATTATAAGTAAGAAAATTGGGAGGTTCTCCTTCCCTTCCTGAAAATGAATAATGCCAAGTTTCATAAGAAGCATATGAGAGTGACATATGTTATTTGTATATATGTATATTTTCTTTTTTTGTCATTGATTGATAAGAAGCATATAATCGAGAGCAGTGATTAAGTAATTCAAACTTTTGACCTTTACGAGGTACATATGATGACATAAAGATGTAAACAACCCAACTCACTTTCCTATGACCCATCATTGCATATTGTACATTTGAATAATGAACACTTATCATTATATTTTTTATATTCTATATATATATATATAATGAATTCAACAATTGAAAATATATAATCTAATCTTAGGGAGAAACCCAACAAATATTTAAATCATACATAAAAAAAAATGAGACAACAACAATATCTTAAAACCAATTTATAATAAGAAGAGTAATATAATAGATATTTAAAAATCATGGCTAAGGGAATAAGACAGACGATATGAAACTTTTATTGCGAAGTTTTACAGAATATTCATCTTAATTTCTTATTAATCATTAGCCCCAGAAGGGTATATAAAGAGAGAGTGATTCTTGTGGTGCAAGTAAATCAACAAGAATCACGAAGAGAATGTAATAACAACACAACTAACCTAATTAATTGTCCTATACAATATTCTAGAAGGATTTAATTACAACATGTGCCAAAAAGCAAGTAAAAGGTACAAAGAAGTCCATAGCATGAAAACTGGTGCACTGATGTGCCATAGGCCAGAATGTGCGCCCATGTCAGTCAGGAAGCAGGCCTTGGTGTGCTTGTCTTGGTCAGGAAATATGCACCTTGGTGCATCTGTCTCAGACAGGAATCATGCACCTTGGTGTGCCTGTTGAGTAGTGGCTCTCATATAATAAAGCTTCTTTACCAAGCTTCTACACAACTTGCTTGATAAGCTTTTTCAAGTCTTACTCTCCAAGCGTTCAAGGCTTGGTCTCCAAGGTTCTTCTACAAACCATTTGCCTATAAAAGGTCAGCCCTATGAAGTACAAAATGTGCATCAGAAGCTTAACAACACACATCATCCAATTCACACATTAACTTTGGAGCATTTGCTTTAGCTTCATAACATTCAGATATACTTTGTGAGTGTATTTTGGTGAGAATTCTTGTTCCATTTGAGAGAGTATTTGTGTGAGATAAAATATTGTCATATGTCCTCGTCATTATAAGAGGATTTATTGTACTCTTCCTTTTTACATAGTGGAAATTTGCTCGTGAGTGCCCGTGGTTTTTTACCTCTCACACTGAAGGGGTTTTTTTCCACGTTAAATCTTATGTGTTATTTTCTTGCTCATTTACTTACTTCTCTTTTGTCCCAATTGATCTGATCTTGTGCTTCCGCTTAGCGCTCTATCCTTAAGAAGTGGCATCAGAGCTCTTATGCAGTTGAGAATTTCAAAATGTGTACTAAATTTGACATTGAGAAGTTTGATGTTAAGAATAGCACTTGGGCGCCATTCGTGGCTTTATTCGGCGATGGGCAGCGTATCGAATTTAGCCAATGTGGAGATTGTTGAGTAGTGGCTCTCATATAAGAAAGCTTCTTAAAGCTTCTTTACCAAGCTTCTACGCAACTTGCTTGCCAAGCTTTATCAAGCCTTACTCTCCAAGATTTCAAGGCTTGGTCTCCAAGGTTCTTCTACAAACCATTTTCCTATAAAAGGTCAGCCCTATGAAGTGCAAAATGTGCATCACAAGCTTAACAACACATATCATCAAATTCACACGTCAACTTTGGACCATTTGCTTTAGCTTCAGAACATTCACATATACTTTGAGTGTATTTTGGTGAGAATTCTTGTTCCATTTGAGAGAATATTTGTGAAACAAAATATTGTCCTTTGTCGTCATCATTATAAGAAGATTTATTGTACTCTTCCTTTTTACATAGTGGAACTTTGCTCGTGAGCGCCCGTGGTTTTTTACCTCTCACAGTGAAGGGGTTTTTTCCATGTTAAATTTTGTGTGTTATTTTCTTGCTCCTTTACTTGCTTATCTTTTGTTCCCAATTGATCCGATCTTGTGCTTCCGCTTAGCGCTCTATCCCTAACAAGTGGTATCAGTGCTTGTGAAGTGGTACTAGAGCTCTTACACAATTGGGAATTTCAAAATGTCTACAAAATTTGACATTGAGAAGTTTAATGGCAGGGTTAGCTTTTCTATTTGGCGATTCCAAATGAGGGTCGTTCTTATCCAGAGCAGATTAAAGAAAGATTTAGATGGGAACTCAAAGAAATCAGCTTCCATGACCGATGATCAATGGGATGAGTTGGATAAAAAGGCATTTTCAACAATCCAACTTTGCTTATCGAAAGAGGTTCTTTGTGAAGTTTCCAATGAAGAAACCGATGCGGCTTTGTGGCTAAATTTAGAAACTTTATATATGACCAAGAGCCTCGTAAACAAGCTTTGTCTCAAATAATGGTTATATACCATTCGTATAGTTGAAGGTACTCCTATTCAAACGCATCTTGATGAGTTTAATTCTATTTTTATGGATGTGCAAAATATTGATATTAATATTGAAGATGAAGATAAACATGTTTTGTTGGTTGTCTCTTTACCTTCTACCTATAAACACTTCAAAGAAATCATGTTGTATGGAAACAATGACTCCTTATCCTTTGAAGATGTTAAATATAATTTATTGTCCAAAGAAAAATTTGATCTTGAAGTTAACTCTATGTACAAAGGTGAGGGCTTAAGTGTTCGAGGTAGAACTCAAGAAAAGGGGAGTACCGATTACAAAAAGTTTAGATCCAAATCTAAGGGACACAAATCCAACCAAACTTGTCGCTATTACAAGAAACTAGGGCATGATATTCCTGATTGTTTTATCTTGAAGAAAAAACAAGAAAAACAAGAGAAGGAAAAACTTCAACAATCCCTTGAAACTGCTAATATGGAAGCCAATTATGATAGTGATATTCTTTTATCTGTTGTCTCTTCTAATAAGAGGAGTAAAACAAAATGGATTTTTGATTCTGGATGTACTTTTCATATGTATCCTTATAAGGACTTATTCACCACTTTTGAACATGTTGATAGTGTGTTGTTTTGATGGGCAATGATACCCAATGTAAAGTTGTAGGAATAGGTACAGTTGAGATCAAGACTCATGAAGGTGTTTTCAGAACTTTGACTAATGCCCGCTATATTCCAGATTTGAAGCATAACTTGATTTCTCTTGGCATCCTAGAGTCTCTTGGATGCATGTATTCAGGTGAAGGTGGAGTTCTAAAGGTATTAAAAGGTACCCTGGTATTATTAAAAGCTAACCGAATTGGTAGTTTATATGTATTGCAAGGATCTGTTGTGATAGGTTCAACAGCTGTATCTTCGTCTATGTCTGATAACAACGTCACCAAATTATGGCACATGCACCTGGGCCATATGAGTGAAAAAGACATGCATCTTCTGAGCAAGCTAGGTCATCTTGGTAAACATGTCATCGGTAAGTTAAAGTTTTGCAAACATTGTGTTTTTGGAAAACAGAAAAAGGTTAGTTTCTCCACTGCAACTCACTATATCAAAGGTATTCTTGATTATATTCATTCTGACCTTTGAGGGTCTTCTAAAGTTCCTTCCCGTGGATGATGTCGCTATATGATGACCATCATTGGTGATTTTTCTTGCAAGGTTTGAGTTTATTTTCTGTGGCATAAAAATGAGACCTTCTCCATTTTCAAGAAGTGGAAAAGTCTTGTTGAAACCCAAACAAAGAAGAAAGTGAAGAAGCTCAGAACAGACAATGGATTAGAGTTCTGCAATGGTGACTTTAATGAGTTCTGCACAAATAATGGTATTGCTAGACACAAAACCATTCCAAGGAATCCCCAACAAAATGGTGTTGTAGAACGGATGAATAAGAATCTACTTGAGAGAGCTTGTTGTATGCTCTCAAATGTTGGATTATGACATCAGCGTGAATTTTGGGCCGAAGCAACATCTACTGCTTGTTACTTAGTCAACCGCTCTCTTCCACATTCAGCACTTGATTTCAAAATCCCAGAAGAAATTTGGTCAGGTAATCCTGTTGATTATTCTAACTTAAGAATCTTTGGATGTCTTGCTTATGCACATGTTAATGATGGTAAATTAGCTCCAAGAGCTGTTGAGTGCATATTTCTTGGTTATGCATCTGAGTCTAAAGGATATCGTTTATGGTGTTCTGATTCAAAGTCACGGAAGTTAATTCTTAGCAGAGATGTGACTTTTAATGAGGATGCATTATTATCTTCTAGAAAATAATATGTTGTGTCTTCTACTAGGACCAGTAATTTACAGGGTACTAGCGAGAAGGTGGAGTTGATAGTGAAGCCTGCAACTCCTATTGTTGATGTTCCATCTTCCCCTACAAATCAATCTAGCATTGATGATCATTATGTTGATAATGATGATAATACCACTTCTCCTGTTCATCAGTAGGAAGATGATTATTGTATTATCCGAGACAAAATCAGAAGACTAATTAAAAGGCTAGTTAGATACATTGATGGTGATAATTTAATTGCTTATGCATTGGCAGTTGCACAAGAGGTAAATGATGGTGTTGAAACTGCCAGCTATGCAGAAGCTGTTTCTTGTGTTGATTCTTCATAGTGGCTAGTGGCTATGAATGAAGAAATGGAAAGTCTTCATAAGAATGGTACTTGGGCTTTGGCAGAGCTTCCCAAAGGCAAATGATCATTGAGATATAAATGAGTCTATAAGAAGAAAGATGACATTCTTGGGGTTGAAGATCCAAGATGCAAAGCACGACTAGTTGTTAAATGCTTTAATCAAAAGGAAGGTATTGACTTTAATGAGATATTCTCACATGTTGTTCATCATACTTCCATTCGTGTTTTGCTTGATTTTGTTGCTTTACTTGATTTGGAGTTAGAGCAACTTGATGTAAAGACAACTTTTCTACATGGAGAGCTAGAAGAAGAATTTAAATCTTGAGTGTTATTTTCTTACTCAATTATTTGCTTCTCTTTTGTTCCCAATTGATCTAATCTTGTGCTTCCACTTAACGCTCTATCCCTAACAGTGCATGTCTTAGTCAGGAATCATGCGCCTTGATCCGCCTGTCTCAGCCAACCTATCTCGATTATGTTCCAGTGTGTTTTGGTCATCTTGTCTCAGTCGTGTCCCATCTTCCCCGGTCACCCCGTCTTGGTCATGTCCCACTCTGTCTTGGTCAACTGGCTGGGTCGTCGCCTGTCTGTCCACGTCATCTGGCTAGGTCGTGGCCCATCTGTCTCGGTCAAGTTGGTTCCCTTGTAGCTAGGTCGTGGCCCATCTGTCTTGGTCAAGTTGGTGTCCTTTTGGCTAGGTCATGACCCATTTGTCTCGGTCAAGTTGGTCCCCTTGTAGCTAGGTCGTGGCCCATCTGTCTTGGTCAAGTTGGTGTCCTTTTGGCTAGGTCATGACCCATTTGTCCCGGTCAAGTTGGTCTCCTTCTGGCTAGGTCGTGGCTTATCTACTTTGGTCAAGTTGGTCTTCTTTATGGGATAGTGTTAGGAATTTTGATATGTTTTAAAACAAAATTAAAGAAGAAACAATAATAGAGAACTCTGGAAATTCTTCATGTCTATTCCTCATTCAGGTTCCCTTAATAAAGGTAAAAACAGAATCAATAAAAGATCTGGACCTTACAACTGGCCAGATCCTAACAATACAAGGGAAAGATATTTTTAGAGGAGTTCTAATCCTCTACATAGTCTATCATCCAGGAGGGCTTTTGTGTAGCTCTTTTGGGCCTCTCAATAGTCTGGGCCCTAACAATGCCCTCCTCATCAAGCCAAACCTTGTCCTCAAGGTTAGAAGAGTGAACCCCTGGTGGAATAGGGCCCACAACGTTATTGTCCAACGTAACTTCTGCTTCTGCACGTGAAGGGCACATGTTTTGTTCCATGGGAGAGTGGCTGACAGCTGGATGGCATGGAGGAAAAAATTCTGCTGCAGCAGGATGCGTGGCGCATGGGGACGGTGCCAACGCCTTTCCTCGAGATTCCTCCAACGACAGTCCTGGTTGTAGTGTTGGGACAGTGTCCAAACTGTGTTGGGGGCAGGAATCATTAATGCCCTTTCTTGGGTGTGGTGTGTAGCAGTTATCCTGCGGCCCAGATTTGGGATAGGACACGGGATCCAACGGTGCCAAAGAGTGTGGCAAATGTAGATCAGAGACTTTATTGCTGGGTGGGGAACCCAACGGTGCTACACCCCGTCCCTTGGATGAATTTTTTTTTAAAATTATGGACGGTGCAAATGGGGTCTCGGTATTAGCCACATGGGAACCATATAGTTGGTTATTTGAAATTTGAACACACTTATGTGTATGAGTTGGACCCTTGAGTAGATGTGGCTGTACTTCTGGTTCTGTTTTCTCCCCCCCCTCTTTTTTGTTAACTGTGGATCTCCATTGGGAGACTGAGTGTGAGTTACCTTCTCATCTTCTTGAAACACTGTCGAAGGTAATGGAATAAATTGTGTATGAGGGTCCCCATGTAAACGTCTGAGTAATGAAACGTGAAACACTGGATGGACCTTAGCCGTGGGTGAAAGTGTAAGTACATACGCCATCGTCCCTATGCGACGGGAAACCTGGTATGGACCGAAGTACTTCGGGCCAAGCTTTTGAGAAGGACGTCGAGCCACGGTGACTTGACGATACGACTGGAGCTTAAGGAGTACCCAATCACCCTCCGAAAGGTAACATCTCTTCTTCCGGTATTACTTTGAGCTTGCATTCTCTATTGTAAGGAGTACCCAATCACCCTCCGAAAAGGTAACATCTCTTCTTCCGGTATTACTTTGAGCTTGCATTCTTTGTTACGCACGCAAGAGATTCTGTTTTAAAACCGTGAGCATGTCCTTCCTGTTTTGCAGATTAAAAGCCACGGCTAGAAGATGGGATATAGACGCTGTATAATGCTTAAGAGTGGGTGGTAGACGCCCATACAACGCTTCAAATGGAGACACACCGGTAGCCGAGTGTTTATTGGTATTATACCAATATTCAGCCAAAGGAAGATGACAAAACCACCGTGTCGGCTGGGCACCGCTGAAACAGCGAAGGTAAGTTTGTAAACATCGATTAACTACTTCTGTTTGTCCATCACTTTGAGGATGATACGCTGAACTGAAACATAATGTGGTGCCCAGGAGACGAAAAAATTCCTTCCAAAACGAGCTAATGAAGATTCTGTCACGGTCCGACACTATGGAGCGTGGGGCACCGTGGAGCCGGACAATTTCCGTTAGAAAACGGTTGGCCAGAGTTTCCGCAGTGAACTTGGAGGGAAGCCCCACAAAGTGAGCATATTTTGAAAGGCGGTCCACCACTACCTAGATAACCGTGTGGCCGTGAGATGGAGGTAAGTGTGTGATAAAATCCATCGAAATGTCATCCTAAACATGGTGAGGAATTTTTAACGGTTGTAACAAGCCCTGTTG
>NC_032011.1:7898058-7905912 GCF_001865875.1 Lupinus angustifolius | reverse complement strand
GTGTTTTAGTAATTCGGTGAGAGGAGTGGCGAGTGTGGCGTAGCCTTTAACAAATTTGCGGTAGAACCCGGTGAGGCCTAAAAATCCTCTGAGTGCCGTGAGAGAACGTGGCGTAGGCCAGTCAACCATAGCTTTAATTTTCTCGGGATCTGGTTGTACCCCCCGCAGAGATAATGTGACCCAAATAACCAACAGAGGCAACTCCAAAAATGCACTTAGATAATTTGGCAAAAAATTGATTAGTAACTAATAAGTCCAACACAATCTGTAAATGTTGTAAATGAGATTCCAAATCTTTGCTATAAATGATCATCAAAGAAAACCAGAACAAACCTCCGTAAGTGCGGCCTCAACAAATCATTCATGGCTGCTTGAAAGGTTGATGGGGCGTTTGTAAGCCCGAAAGGCATCACCAGAAACTCGTAATGTCCGTCGAATGTACGGAACGCAGTCTTATGAGTATCATCAGACTTTAACCTGATTTGATGATAACCGGAACGTAGATCAATTTTTGAAAAAATTGTAGCATGGCCAAGTTCGTCCAACAACTCATCATAGTTGGAATAGGGAACCGATCCGATACTGTGATTACATTAAGGGCACGGTAATCAACACAAAATCTCCATGTGCCATCTTTTTTTCGTACCAATAAAACTGGAGATGAAAATGGGCTAGTGCTTGGGATTACAATCCCAGCCCGCAACATCTCTTGAAGTAGGGAGGTCATCGCCTCCTTTGGAGAATGGGGGTAGCGGTATGGTCTGATATTCACTGGTGTGCATATTTTTGCTACAGTTTGACTTTGCATTAGATCAGTTCATGATTAGTTGTATTGCTTGAGTTTCTTGCATCAATTTGCAAAGTCCCAAGTCCAACAAGCAAGTTGTTGAAAACTTTTGATTTTGCATTGTGCCTCTTGAAAGTTGTCTACATTGTGAAACTACTACAATTTCGAACCTGGGAATGTTAATTAATGTTAGGAATTTTGATATGTTTTAAAACAAAATTAAAGAAGAAACAATAATAGAGAACTCTGGAAATTCTTCATGTCTATTCCTCATTCAGGTTCCCTTAATAAAGGTAAAAACAGAATTAATAAAAGATCTGGACCTTACAACTGGCCAGATCCTAACAATACAAGGGAAATATATTTTTAGAGGAGTTCTAATCCTCTACATAGTCTATCATCCAGGAGGGCTTTTGTGTAGCTCTTTTGGGCCTCTCAATAGTCTGGGCCCTAACAATGCCCTCCTCATCAAGCCAAACCTTGTCCTCAAGGTTAGAAGAGTGAACCCCTGGTGGAATAGGGCCCACAACGTTATTGTCCAACGTAACTTCTGCTTCTGCACGTGAAGGGCACATGTTTTGTTCCATGGGAGAGTGGCTGACAGCTGGATGGCATAGAGGAAAAGATTCTGCTATAGCAGGACGCGTGGCGCATGGGGACGGTGCCAACGCCTTTCCTCGAGATTCCTCCAACGGCAGTCCTGGTTGCAGTGTTGGGACAGTGTCCAAATTGTGTTGGGGGCAGGAATCATTAATGCCCTTTCTTGGGTGTGGTGTGTAGCAGTTATCCCGCGGCCCAGATTTGGGATAGGACAAGGGATCCAACGATGCCAAAGAGTGTGGCAGATGTAGATCAGAGACTTTATTGCTGGGTGGGGAACCCAACGGTGCTACACCCCGTCCCTTGGATGAAATTTTTTTTAAAATTATGGACGGTGCAGATGGGGTTTCGGTATTAGCCACATGGGAACCAGATAGTTGCTTATTTGAAATTTGAACACACTTATGTGAATGAGTTGGACCCTTGAGTATTGTGACTCTATCTTTAATAACTTTAAATTCCATTTCTGAATTCTGAAATTGCAGGAAAGGAATGGGGGTGGTGTTATTATGGTCAAGGACAGTCAGTCTTCCATTATTTGTGGTCAATGGTTTTAATTTTTCTTCATTATCCCATTTCTGTAAAAGGGCCCATTGGTCAAACCAACTGCCACAAGTGAGGCCAACTACAGTGAAGTTTTCTTCACAATATTTAATGCAATGCACACCTTGGCCTGAACCATGGTCCAGGGACACTTGCTTAGTCAATGCTGCATGCAGAAAAACAGGACATGGATAAAATACTATATACATAGATTTATAATTGGATTCTACTGACAATAATTTGGCGGTTGTTTAAATTGGAAATAATTATAATAATAATTATAATTTCATGCCTCTTTATACTTATTCCCGTGGACAAAGAAATAAGGTTACATAACTAAATATTATGCCCCTTCTCTTGTAAATAGTTACCTGCTTCATCATTTAGCCCACATACTACATAATAGGATCAACATATTGCTTAACATGTACCGGGTTTTATATATACAAATATTTATAATAACAATTCAAAAAGTGACCAAACACAAAGAGTTGGGTATTGCACAACCCATATAATATGCTCCTGACATGCTTTGCATAAATATTTGTTGTCCCAAACTATGTCCAAGACTAATAATATTAAAATAAAAATAGAAAATAATAAACATTTGATTTTTTTGAGTGACATGACATGTTTTCATTATTTCGAAATATGATTTGAAATATTATTTATGACAATAAATTCTTCACGCTTCTCCCTTAAATGCTTGAGTCCGTGAGTGTTATCTGTTCATGGCAGCAAGTAAACCAAAGTACCAAACCGTGAGCGCGGGTAACGATTATCTTCTGTAGTTAATGTAGTCCAGTTTGAGGTAAAGGATTATGTAGTAAATTTTCAAATTTGGTAGCAAAACACTTTTAGGCACAAAAAGTATATAGTCCCTGATCCATTTTAACTGTAGAAATCATAAAGTGAATTTTACTTATGAAGTAAACTTTACTTTTACAATTTACTTATATTTTATCCCCACTTTAGCATGTATATTTTGTTAGATAATAGTTAAATGTTGGATTCTTGGTTTGGCTTCATTAATTGTAATATAATTATTGGTAGATCTCTAATGTAGTTTCGCAATAATTTATCTATGTAGTTCCAAATCAGATTTGTAGACTTGCTTTCTATGTATGAGAGAGCACATTTCTCATTTTAGATATTGTTTATCTGTCTAGTTAAAAAAATAGTTCAAATGTTATTCTTAACTAAATAACTCAATTGCTTCTAAGGATTTGATCTTATGACACTATTTAATATTAGTGAAAGAATATATTTGAGGATTAATAAATGTATCTAACAATTTCCTAGTGTTTTCTCTTGTTATCCCTTAGTGCAGGTTGCTCTTCATTAATTAGCATGATTGCTGGATCGTGGAAACTAATCATGCCAAAATAAGGAGATGATGCATTAGCAGGGAGTGCAGTATTGGTGCAATAACTGATGCATCACACCTTGATGCATCAGCAGACTACCTAAGACAATGTGCAATCAGATCCATTGTCCAAGGCTTTTAGGGAGTTTGGCAAATTAGCAGAGTTTATTATTTGCACATTTAGCACATGGGATATTAACTTTTAGTTGGGGTGGTTAAGTTAGTTATTTGATTTTACCACCCTTTGTTGCTTGGGTTATAAGCTAACTTCCTTGTATATAAGTTAATAACTTTGTAACCAAGATAATTAATGCAATCAACACAATTACATCTTCTTCTACATTCTCTACATCTCATTCCATATTCTTTTATGATATCAGAGCTCTCAAATTGACAGCTCTGCTGATTCCATTCTTCCAATACACAAGAAACAACCATGGGTGCTGAATCTGATACAAGCCAACAACAACAATAGTTGCAGAGTGCAGAATTTGCACAAAATCCTACAAACACCTACTATCTCCATCTAGGAGAGAATCCTGGCACTACCCTAGTATCTTCACCCTTGGATGGAACAAATTACCACTCATGGAGTAGATCCATGAGGAGGGCTCTCTCTTCCAAAAACAAGTTTAAATTTGTCAATGGAACAATCCAAGTACCACAAAAAAATGATCGAATCTTTGATTCTTGGGAGAGGTGCAATACCATGATCATCTCTTGGATCACAAGATCACTTACACAACAAATTGCCCAAAGCATTGTCTACATAGAAATTGCTCAAGAATTATGGGAAGACCTCAAAGAGAGATTCTCAAAGGCAGACCATTTCAGAACTTCAGACCTCCTCCAAGAAATCCACTCTATCAAGCAAGGAGAAAGAAGTGTGTTCAACTTCTTCGCTGATCTAAAAAACATATGGGACGAGCTGGACTCATACAGATCAATATCAAGCTGCTTATGCAGTGTCAAATGCAGATGCACCTTGTTAAATATCATAGGAGGCTATAGGGACTCAGAATATGTTACATGCTTCCTAAAGGGTTTGAATGACCAATATGATATAGTTAGAACATAGATATTGTTACTGGAACCTTTGCATCTATCAACAAAGTCTTCTCACTGATTTTGCAACAAAAAGGTGTGAGTCATGGAGACAACAAATCTACTATCAATTCCATAAACTCTAACTATTCTTAGAGAAGTCAATCAAACAAAGGCACAGGGAGAGGAAACATGGATTACAATAGAAAAGGAACTAGAAGACAATGAGGATATGGTGGCACAATCCCTGCTGGAAAAACATATGGACCAAACAAAATTTGCACTTTTTGTGGAAAGGAAGGATATACCACAGAAATATGCTATTTTAAGCATGGTTTCCCACCAAACTTCAAGTATAAATAAAAGGCAACATTGAATACCCATATGAATACCATCAACACTATCACTAATGAGGAAGCAAGTAAGAGTAATGCAAGATCAGAACCCAAACAAGACAACCCTGAACCAAAAAGGAAAATTGCTCAGCTTACTATGGATCATGAACATCTCATTGATCATACTGATCAGGAACATGACAACAACATATCCAACTTATTAGATATTCCTCTTGTCAATAAATCTTGGATACTTGATAGTGGAGATACTGATCATGTGATTAACAATCTTTCTAATTATTCTAGCTATGTATCTATTAAACCAATCACCATTAAATTACCAAATAATTAGACCATCACAGTCAAACAGTCTGGCACTATAAAATTATATGAGTTAATCACTCTATACAATGTTCTAGACCTCAAATATAATATCATATCCATTTGTTGGCTAGCTTGCTCTCTTCATTGCAAGCTCATCTTTGATGAATACTCTTGTTTTATTTAGGATATAACTATATTAAGGATGATTGGTCATGCTGAAGGGAACAATAACCTCTATAACCTCACTAGTCATGCTATGCCACAAATGGATACCTCTCATCTTGTTAATACTTTGAATAAGCCTACTGATAATTCTTTTGATCTCTGGAATTATAGATTAGGTCACCCCTCACATAGTATTCTTACTCATGTATATAAACATCATTCATATGTTAAAATTCAGCAAAATAGAGTTTGTGATTACTATCATCTTAATAAGCAATGTAAAATGCCTTTTCCTCTTATCTCCACTTGTACTAAGAATGCTTTTGAATTAATTCACATGGACATTTGGATACCCCCTCGAATCCCTACTATGCATGGCCATAAGTATTTCCTCACCATTGTAGATGACTACACAAGGCATACATGGGTTTTTCTTATGATATCAAAGGGTGAAATTAGAAACCTGGTTTACAATTTTTCTTAGATGGTTAAAACTCAATTTGACAAAAGAATAAAGGCCATTAGTACTGATAATGGCTCAAAATTATTAATGCCTACTTTTTACTCTGAATATGGGATCCTGCATCAAAGTTCTCGTGTGGAAACACCCCAACAGAACTCAGTGGTTAAAAGAAGACATATGCATATATTTAACATTACTAGATATCTTCTTTTTCAAGCCAATTTACCCAAGATTTTTTGGGGTTATGTTGTAAAGCATGATGTTCATTTAATGAACAGATTGCCCACCCTTATTCTTGATAACCACTCCCCCTATGATCTCTTGCATAATTGGGCCTGATCTTACCACCTTAAGGGTTTTTGGATGCCTTTCCTATGCTTTCACCCTCACTTCCGGTAGAACTAAACTTGATCTAAGGGCCAGAAAGTGCATTTTCTATGATACCAACATGGAACTAAGGGTTCCATTCTCTTTGATCTAACCTCTAGGGAAATTTTCATTTCTAGAAATGTTAATTTCTATGAGTTTGTTTCCCGCTATCATTATGATAAGAATTAACCTTCACACACCAACACCTCCCCTACTAATGATGACTTCTCACCCTTTGCCTTCCTTGATTATCCACACACTGCACCTCCACCTATAAACTCCAACACTATCAAAGGAGGGTTAAGGATGTGTTGGCTCAACAAGGTCTATTAAAGGCACTGCGTGATAATAAACTAGATGGATCTGCATGAACCATACGACTCTGTCTATCAGATGAGGTGATGTATCTTGTTATGGATCTAACGTCACCAACAGATGTATGAGAGACATTAAAGAAGAGGTTCATGTCCAAGTCTCTAACAAATAAGTTTTATTTGAAATAGAGACTCTATGGCCTAAAGATGTAGGAAGATGGTGATTTGTAACAACATCTCAACAATTTTAATCAAGTGATCAATGACTTGTAGAAACTTGATGTAAAGGTTGATAATGAAGACAAAGCAATAATATTATTGTGTTCTTTACCAAATTTCTATGAATACTTGGTGACAACATTGACATATGAGAAACACTCAATCAAATGGATGAGATCACATCTGCACTTCTGTCCGACACTCAAATACAACATAATGTAGGTGAAAGGTCTCAAGGTGATGGTCTGTATGTGAAAGGGTGTCAAGCGTGTGGGAGGAGACAAGGCAGAGGAGGTCCTGCCAAAGGGAAAAGACCAAATTCTAGGGGCAGAACACCAGTAGAGTGCTATAAGTGCAAATAGATTGGGCATTATAAAAAGGATTGTCCCAATAAATGGAGTCCTAGCAAGCCGATGGGGAAAGATGGAGTATTTATGTATGCAAATGTTGCACAGAAATATGACTCTAGTTATAATAGTGAAGTTGATCTATTGTCTGTATCATCAAATCACAGTATAGATGAGTCGATACTTGAGACTGGTTGTTCTCACCACATGACGCCAAACAAAGAATGGTTCACCATATACAGGGCATGCAATTTCAGTTTCGTGTATCTCGAAAATAATAAAGCATGTGGAATTATTGGTATAAGAGAAATCAGAATTGTGATGAATGATGGTGTAATAAAGGCGTTGTGTGAGGTTAAGCACATACCATATTTGAAGAAGAATTTGGTTTCTTTGGGAACATTGCAGGCCAAAGGATTTAGCTATAGAACTGATGGGGACAGTGATATTCTTCGATCATGCAAAAATGCTCTGACTGTGATGAAGGGTAAGAGGACTAATGGGAACACTTACAAGCTATTAGGGAGAACAATTGTAGGTGGAGTTGCTGGAGTGGCTGAAGATATTTTAGTAGATTCAGACCATAGTGCTACAAAATTATGGCACATGCGTTTGGGTCATATTAGTGTGTGTGGCATGACAGAACTATGCAAGAGAGGATTGTTGAGGGGAGTCAGCAAATGCAAGCTAGATTTGTGCAAGTATTGTGTGCTTGGAAAACAGACACGGGTTAGTTTCAAGGCTAGTCAACACAAGACTCAGGGTATTCTAAACTATGTCCACACTGATGTCTGGGGACCCAATCAGAAAGCATCCCTAGGAGGTTCTAGGTACTTTGTTACCTTTGTTAATGACTTTTCTCGCAAGGTCTGTGTATATTTTCTAAAGCATAAGTTAGAAGTCTTTGTCAAATTCCAGGTTTGGAATGTTAGGTATCAGTGGTTACAATACACCTAGAAGGGGGGGGGGGGGTTGAAT
>NC_032011.1:7887573-7897958 GCF_001865875.1 Lupinus angustifolius | reverse complement strand
GAATAAGACTTTCACCAACCAGGTGATCTTTATCAGTATACTCAGTAATGATAGTATCAGAAACATCAATGCGCAGATAATCGACAATGCGAGATATGAAGATGCTATAAGGAAGCAGCTTTGACTGAGACAATGAAACGCTGTTCATGATTTTCATAATCTCCTTAGGCCAGTTGATCATCACGTTATTCTTTACAGCGTACATGAAACGCAAATCATTCACAGTAGGCTGTGCGTGATTAGTGTTCCGCTGCACTAATATGTAAGCAATAACGTAATGCAACAACCTGTTCTCAACAGAAAGCGACCCACCCTTGGTCAGTTGACCCTGAATATACAAGGGCCCTGAAAGAATGACTTGTATACATCAACGGGATCAAAATTGTCCTTGACCCAAGAACAATCCCCTATTCCAAAACCAGACGATGATAAACCTCCAACATTCAGAAACAAATCATCACTCAGCTCAAACAGACTACCAGAAATCATTGACCAATACTTTCCATCCTTGTATCTAAAATTAGCATAAAACTCCCTAACTAGAGCAGGGTAGACACGTCCCTTTAATTCCAAAAACTGAACGGCTCCTTGAGCCTCCATATCATGCGGAAAGCTATAATTTTGTTCCGCTAACCAGGTTAAATCAGCAAACCTGATGTAGGTAGGTTTGCGACCTTGAAATTTCGCCAATCGGGTCTCTTGCAATATGAGGGAATAGTAGGGGTCACCGCGGTCCCGAGTGGAGGGTGAGCCGGTTTCCCTTCTTCGTGTGCGAGTAGCTATAGTCTTGACCTGCTTTGGACGACTCTGCTCCATTGAAGATGATGAACTCGAAACTGAGATTGATGAACAGAGGGGCAAAGCCTAACCTAGGGTTTGGATTGGATGATTCGGAAATGGATGGATTAAGGATGAAAGAGAGCGATTTCGGAAGGTTTGAGAGGGTTAGGATGTGGTTTACTTAATCCTATTGCACCTGGATTAGTATGGTTACTGTTTCAGAGACTCAAAGCATAGAGAGGTTGCGAGAATGTCGAAAAAAGTACAGAACCGAGACACTGTCTGCCTTTAACGTACTGGTTTTAATCGATTAACGGGATGGTTTAATCGATTAAAACAGTGCAAAATTTGAATTTTCAAAAAAAAGTTGCCTAGGTAATCGATTAACCATTGGCATAATCGATTAAAACAGTGAAAATTTTGTTTTTAGGCAGCAAAGTCATTTCGACTTTTTAGGACACATGCATGCATTACAACAGATTTATCGAGACATTTATAATCACAGAAAGAGGTTAATCAAGAGATATAATTTTGCATTTTCAACATATATCATTCAAACATGAAACACATAGGCATAGAGAAGCAAGACAATTTATGCAAACAACTAAACAATATTTAAACAAGATATTGTTCATCAAGAATTCCTAGTTCTCTCCTTAGAACATAGAAGGTATCCCTGGGAAGGGGCTTGGTGAAAATATCTACTAACTGTTTAGATGTTTCCACAAATTCAAGAACACAGTCACCTTTTTGTACATGGTCACGCAAAAAATGATGTCTAATTTCTATATGCTTTGTTCTAGAATGCAAAACGGGATTCTTGGATAGGTTAATGGCACTTGTATTATCGCATTTTATTGGAATCTTTTCGAGTTTAAGACCAAAGTCCTTAAGTTGCTGCTTCATCCAAAGGATTTGAGCGCAACACACACCAGCGGCAATGTATTCCGCTTCAGCGGTGGACAAAGCAACACAGGCTTGCTTCTTGCTGTGCCATGCTACTAATGAACTGCCCAACAAGTGACAAGTACCACTAGTGCTTTTCCGATCCAATTTACATCCGACGAAATCGGAATCGGAATAACCCACCAAGGATAGTGAGGCATCCCGAGGATACCATAATCCCATGTTAATAGTTCCTTTTAGATATCTCATGATTCTTTTAACAGTTATATAGTGTGATTCTCTAGGTGATGATTGATATCTCGCACACATGCATACACTGAACATGATATCAGGTCTACTTGCAGTTAAGTAAAGTAAAGACCCAATCATACCACGATACTTCGTTACCTCGATTGCTTTTCCTTTCTCATCTTTGTCTAAGTAGCAAGCAGATGCCATAGGTGTGGAAGCTTCCTTACATTTGTCCATTTCAAATTTCTTGAGTAGCTCTTTGCAGTATTTCGCCTGATGGATGAATATCCCACTTTCTAGCTGCTTTATCTGCAATCCTAGAAAGAATGTGAGTTCTCCCATCATAGACATTTCGAACTCCCCCTGCATCATCTCAGAAAATTCTCTACACAAGATATCATTAGTAGATCCAAATATTATGTCATCTACATAGATTTGTACAAGCAGAACATGATTTTCTGATTTTCTAATAAAAAGCGTTGTGTCAACCAAGCCTCTCTCGAACCCTTTTTCTAAAAGAAAGGTACTAAGTCTGTCATACCAAGCTCTAGGAGCTTGTTTGAGACCATATAGTGCCTTTTTAAGTTTGTAAACATGGTTCGGATATTTAAAATTTTCAAAACCAGGCGGTTGGTCAACATAAACTTCTTCTTGAATGTATCCATTCAGGAAGGCGCTTTTTACATCCATTTGAAAAAGTTTGAAATTCATTAAAGATGCAAAGGAAAGAAGCATCCTGATGGCCTCTAATCTGGCTACAGGAGCGTAGGTTTCGTCATAATCGATACCCTCCTCCTGGTTGTAGCCTTTGGCCACCAAACGTGCTTTATTTCGAATTATTAAGCCAGATTCATCAAGTTTATTTCTGAAGACCCATCGAGTACCAATTACGGGATGATCATTAGGTTTGGGGACCAAGTCCCACACATTATTACGCTCAAACTGGTTTAGCTCTTCTTGCATAGCTATACCCCAGTGTACATCCTCAATGGCCTCATCAACGGTCTTAGGCTCAATTTGCGATACAAAAGCTACAAAATTACAGAAATTTCGTAAGGAACTACGGGTTACCACTCCCGTAGATATGTCACCTATAACTTTATCAATTGGGTGAGCTTTCTTTGTTTTCCACACGGTAGGCATGTCTGAGTGCTCTTGAGGTTCGATTTGACCTTCATCATTGGCTCCTTTTTCATTATCCATGTCCTTGGAGTATGCTTCTTCCAAAGCACCTGCAACATCATCAGAAACGACCTTTCTCTTCTCTTTTGGAGAAGATTCGTCAAACTGTACATGGATAGACTCTTCAACTTGCATTAAATATTTGTTAAAGACTCTGAAAGCTTTGCTATGAATCGAGTATCCCAAAAATATTCCCTCATCGGCTTTAGAGTCGAATTTCCCTAAGGCCCGCTTTCCATTATTTAATATAAAACATTTGCAACCGAAAGCGTGAAGATGGGATATATTTGGTTTGCGGCCTTTTAAAAGTTCATAAGGAGTTTTGTTCAAGTTTGGCCTTAAGAGTACTCGATTTATAACATAGCATGCAGTATGAACTGCATCAGCCCAGAAGTACTTGGGGGTATTACTTTCGTTAAGCATGGTTCTCGCTAATTCTTCTAAAACACGATTTTTCCTCTCTACAACTCCATTTTGTTGTGGAGTGCGAGGAGCAGAGAACTGATGCAAAATGCCATGCTTATCACAGAATTTGTCGAACTGAAAGTTCTCAAATTCTCCCCCGTGATCACTTCGTATATATATTATTTTTAGGTTAAGTTGGTTTTGGATTTGCTTGGCAAGATTTTTAAAATTTTTGAACGCGTCGCTTTTTGATGATAAAAACAATGTCCATGTAAATCTAGAGAAATCATCAACAATAACTAGAGCGTAGTAACTACCACCAAAACTCATGATTTGTGATGGTCCAAACAAGTCCATATGGAGTAGCTCCAAAGGTCTTGAAGTGGATATCACATTTTTATTTTTAAAAGAGTTTTTGGTTTGTTTACACTTTTGACAAGTGTCACAAATTTCTTTAGTTTTAAAATTCAATTTTGGTAGCCCCTCAACTAGTTCGTTTGATGATAATTTATCTAGATGCTTTATATGGATATGTGCAACACGTCTATGCCATAGCCAGATGTCATCTTCTTTAGAAATAAAGCATTTTGAAAATAATGTAGTGACATCGTCCAAATTAACCATGTAAATATTATTTATACGGTGACCAACAAATTTAACGTTATTAGATAAAATATCACGAATGACACAACAATCAGAATCGAAGGATACACGATTACCTTTATCGCAGAGTTGGCTTATACTCAACAAGTTATGTTCTAGTCCTTCAACATAAAGGACATTATCAATCAGAGTTTGGGATGAGTTACCAACTGTTCCTGTGCCGAGTATCTTTCCCTTGTTGTTGTCTCCATAAGTGACGTATCCTTTTCCTTTAAGTGAGAGATCCAGGAAATTTGATCTATCACCTGTCATATGCCTCGAACACCCACTATCTAAGTACCATTTTTGTCCATGTGTTCGGAGACATACCTGCAAAATAGATTACTTACTTTTCTCAGGTACCCAATTTATGTTGGGTCCTTTTCTGTTAGTGATTAGGGAATCATCTCCCTTCTTTTTCCATACATAAACTCCGCTAGGTATACCATACTTTTTGATATAGCATGAATGATAAGTATGACCATATGTGTTACAATAAAAACAAGTAGGAGAATGCTTATGATATTTGTTTTTAGCTTGAGCTACCGGTTTTCTATATGGTCGCTTCTTTTTAGCAGTGCGAGTATAACCTAGACCAGTTCGATCACCAACATTTCTAGTTTGATTAAGCAGGTTATCTAATTGCAGTTTACTGTTTGTGAGACGTGTGAGTTTTTCATTTAGTTTAAAATTGTCCTCTTGCAAAGTCTCGCAAGTCTCACAGACAGGTTTTTGACATAAGTTACTAGCAGAGCAGTTACATGAACTACAAGAATAGATGAGATCTAAAGTTTCATTTTCCAGTTTTAATTCATCTAATTCTTTTTGTAATTGGCTTATTTTTTGTTCGTTTATCAGGATTATCCTTTTCCTATCAATGTTAATTCTAGCCAATTTCTTTAATTCATCATGCAACTCGACATAAGCATCATACAATACATCATAAGGAGGTGAATCATCCGAAGTGGATGAGGTGTCAGAATATACCTCATCATTGCCCTTGCATGAGTCTGAATTTGTATCGATGTCAGATCTGGCCATCAGACACAGCTTTGCTGACTCCTCCTCACTTGAGGTGCTTGATGTCGACTCCTCCTCAGGTACATCCCAAACGATGTAAGCTTTCTTGGATTTGAAGTCCCTGGGAGTGCTCTTTTCTGAATCAACCTTCTTTAGGTAGGTTGGACACTGAAACCTCATGTGCCCTACTTTTCCACACTCATGGCAAGTGAAGCGATCCTTGTTATTCTTGCCTTTACTGGTTGACTCTTTCGCTTCCTTCTTTTGAAACTTTTTGAGTCCTCCTTTTCTTTTAATGAATTTGCTAAATTTTCGGACTAGGAGACCCATAGTTTCATCATCTAGATCGGAATCAGATTCATCATCAATTTTCTCTTCTTTGTCTTTGGAGGTCGTGGCCTTCAATGTGATGCTCTTCTTCTTCCGGTCTGATTCTTCATTCATGGTCAAGCGACCCAACTCCATTTCATGCTCTTGAAGTTTTCCAAATAAAGTAGCTAAAGGCATAGAATCTAAATCTTTAGACTCAACAATTGCAGTCACCTTTGGTTGCCATCTCCTGTCAAGACAACGCAAAACTTTATTAGTTAGTTCACCTCTAGCAAATGATTTATCGAGAGCAACTAAATGGTTGACAATATGAGTGAATCGCTTTTGCATATCACATATTGATTCGCTTGGTAACATGCGAAACAACTCATATTCGTGGGTCAGCGCGTTCAGTCTTGCGCGCTTGACTTCGCTAGTGCCTTCGTGAGTCACTTGTAAAGTGTCCCACATTTCTTTCGCATTATGGCACTGCGAGACCCTAAAGAATTCATCATATGATAGGGCCGATGTGATGATGTTTTTGGCGCGCAGGTTATGCTGGACCTTTTTGCGCTCATCATCGGTCCATAAACTTTTCGGTTTATCTTTAGGTTGATCGTCCACAAGATGTTGTGGAACGTAAGGGCCGTTGACTACGGATTCCCAAATATCCGAGTCTATGGCCTCAATAAAAATTTGCATGCGCACTTTCCAGTAGGCATACCCTTCACCACTGAATATTGGTGGTCGATTAATGGATGACCCATCACCACCAAATGGATTTGAAGAACCCATTCCTTTTCCCTTTAGGATCACGAATACGCGGTTGAGCTAGCACTTCGTACTAGCTCTGATACCACTTGTTAGGTATCAGTGGTTACAATACACCTAGAAGGGGGGGGGGGTTGAATAGGTGTCGCGGTTAGAATTACCGCTTTTCGCAAATCAACACTTAATGCTGAATCAACCCTATTTAATCGATTAAGGAGAAAAGGATAATCGATTATAAGCACAGTCTTAATCGATTAACACAAAAAACAGTTTTAAACAGAAACTATTTTAATCGATTAATAGAAACAGTATAATCGATTAACACAGGAATATTAATCGATTAAACAGAACCAGTAAGCAATTACAGAAACGATTAAATGCGAAACAAATAACCGATAACAGAACGAATACAGAGCTTACAAATTTGTATATCAGAATAGCTTGCAATACAACAAAAGAACAGAATGTATTAGTTGAATCAAATATACAAATTAAATCGATTGAAAAACAGTAAAGAGAGAGAGAGAAACAAATCCTGCAAATCGAATTTTTATCCTGGTTCGTTTGCTGTCCACTGCAAACTACATCCAGGCCTCCCGGCTGACTTGGGAGATTTCCTTCACTATAATCGAATCAATGTAATTTACAAACACATTATCCAATTACAACACTTAGCAAATGACAAGAAATCAAAGAAACTATCCAATGGTTTGACTCCCTTCCTACCGATAAAGAAAACGTTTCTTTCGGCGTAGCCCCAGCCAAAGAATCTCTCGTTCTTTCCTTTTCTTACACTCTAAGCTATGAAGAAACACACAATCTCTACTGGTGATACGACACCAAGAGATTCCCTTTCACAACAATTACACAAGAATTACAAGAGTAATATTAAGCTATACCTAAGCTCAAATACAACATGAAGGCTTTACTCTAATGCACATTTAACACAAACACATGTGAAATGACAAGTATTAGTTATGAAAACAGAAGTTACAGAATTATAAAATTCATGAAAAACGCATCAAAAATATGCATGAACATGTGAGGGAAAACATGAGAGATTATAACATGAAATGCACTCAATCCTAAAGCAAGGAATCTCTCATTTCTAAACTCACTAATGCAATTAACAAATAGATGCAGCAATTAACACGTAGAATGCTCTAACTCTCTAATAAATGCAACATGCAACTTATGAGATTAATTCTGAAAACGCAGTTTATAAAGAATCAGTCCAGAACCCCAGATAATCGATTAAATACCTTCTTAATCGATTAACGGGACTAAAAATCATAACTGATTCTGTTTTTCAGTTTTTCAGTTTTAACAACTTAAAAATCAGTTAGGTTAATCGATTAACGTAAACCTTTAATCGATTAACTGCATTACAAAAACGTGTTCCAGTGGCAACCACTTTACACAGCAGTTGGGTTAATCGATTAAAGGTATGGTTAATCGATTAACACTAAATAAAATATGTATTTTCAAATAGAAAACATCAAATATGTTATGCACTTAGATAATACATGTTTGACACTTAGTTTTATGCCTAGAATGCATATATACATGTATTTATGTAATGCATGAACATATTATCAAATGAACATATCTCATGGATGAAATGATTTAAAGATAAATGCATATGAGACATGTTTTAGGTGCCCTAAGCCTTCGACTCAACTTAAACTAGAAACTAGTCTGCCTTAATCGATTAACAGCATTTAAAAACGTGTTCCAGTAGCAACCACTTTTCACAGTAGTTGGGTTAATCGATTAAAGGATTGGTTAATCGATTAACAGTAATTAAAATGTGTATTTTTAAATACAAAGCATCAAATACGTTATGCACTTAGATGATACATGTTTAACACTTAGTTTTATGCCTAGAATGCACATATACATGTATTTATGTAATGCATGAACATATTATGAATGACATATCTCATGGATGAAATGATTTAAAAGATATATGCATATGAGACATGTATTAGGTGCCCTAAGCCTTCGACTCAACTTAAACTAGAATCTAGTCTAAGCCTAGTACCAAAATAAAGACTTAAGCATGTTGATTTGTTGGTGATCTTCAAGCTCTTTTAGGCACAAGTTGTCCTCATCAAAACCATGACATATAAGGAGAGCTTTCCAAAGTGTTCCTCTTGACATGCACACTTTCATGGAAGGTAGAGGTAAAGAATCAAACTAGTAGATAAATCAAATATCTTACGTCAAACAATGGTATGGAGTACAAAGACTCACAGTTTTAGAAATTCTGTGATAAACATGGCATTCAGGGGCACTTTTCAGTGAAGAAAACTCCTTAGCAGAATGATGTAGCATAGAGGATGAATAGAACTCTTATAGAGAGGGCCAAATGTATGAGACTGAATGCTAGACTTTCCAAAGGATTTTGGGAAGAGGCACTTATTATGGCATGCTATGTCATCAATAGATCACCACGGGCATCATTAAATGGTAAAGTTGCAGAAGAAGTATGGACATGTATCCTAGTCAATTATAATATGTTACACATATTTGGTTGTCCTGCTTATGTACATGTACCTAGTGATGAACGATCTAAACTTGACCCTAAGTCAAAGAGGTGTATCTTCATTGGATATACCAAAGGTGTGAAGGGGTTCAAGTTCTGGGATCTAGTTTCCAGAAAGGTGGTGTTGAGCAGAGATGCAGTGTTTGATGAAGATTTCATATTGAAATAGTCAGTTTTGACAGAGGTGCCTATGCCAAATGGAGGGACTTTGGGATCAAATATGATTCCAGTGAGCAATGAAACAATTCAGGTAAATAAAGGCAAGGAACCATGCACTAGTTCAAGTCAAGAATATGATGATTCTCAGGCGGAGAGTTCATGCGTGCAGGAGTATCTACTTGCTAGAGACAGGAATAAGCGTCCTATCAAACATCCAAAGAGATATGACTTTGAGGATGTGGCTTCAGTTGCTCTCTATATCAGTTCAAGATATCTATGTAGCTTTCAAGAGGCTATAAACAACCAGGAGAAATAACAATGGATAGGTGCCATGATGGACGAGATGGAGTCTCTATAGAATAACCAAACTTGGGAGCTTGTCTCATTGCCTAGACAAGCGTGCATTTGGGTGCAAGTGGGTGTACAAGAGGAAGTCAATAGTATCAGAAAAAGAAGGGGAAAAGTTCAATGCTCGTCTTGTAGCGAAATGGTATTCACAACAGAAAGGGGTCGACTACAATGAGACTTTCTCCCTAGTGGTGAGACACACTTCTATAAGGGCAGTGTTTGCCTTGGTGTAGCTAGTCGGGATATGTACTTAGAACAGGTGGATGTGAGGACTACCTTTCTTTATGGTAAGCACTCCATTGGCAAATCACTTCAAGTTTTCCCTAGATCAGTGTCCAAAGACGGATGAAGAGATGAAGTACATGTCAAAGGTTCCATATGCTAGTGCAGTGGGTTGCTTGATGTATATTGTGGTTTGTACTATACCTGGCTTGCCACAAGCAGTTTGTCAAGTATGCAAGTACATGTCTAAACCAGGGAAACAACATTGGAAAACAGTCAAATGGATTTTCAAATATTTGAAGAGGACTACAGGTCTTAGTATCATGTTCGACAACCAAAGAGTAAGCCTTCAGTTATTGGTTAAGTTGATTCGGACTATGCAGTAGACTTAGATGATAGAAGGTCCACAACGGGGTTTGTCTTCACATTGCAGGTCGACCAATTATGTGGAGATCATCAATTTAGTATGTTGTTGCTATGTCCACAACTGAAGCAGAGTACGTGGCAGCTGATGAAGTTTCTAAGGAAGCCTTGTGGCTTATGGGGTTGGTAAATGAGTTAGGCATTAAGCAAGGTGGAGTTCCTCTATATTGTGACAGTCATAGTGCTATCTTCTTGACAAAGAACTATATGTGTCATGCTAGGACCAAACATATTGATGTGAGATTTAACAAGATCAGGGAGTTGGTAGCTTGTGGGCATATACTATTGTAGAAGGTTCACACTTCAGAAAATGCAGTTGATATGTTAAACAAGTCGCTTACCGTGGACAAGTTCATGCATTGCATGAGTTTGTTGAACATTCACTAATGCTAGACTATGGAGCTCCCCCAACCCAATGACGGAAGATGGAGATTGATGA
>NC_032011.1:7886035-7887473 GCF_001865875.1 Lupinus angustifolius | reverse complement strand
TTCCACCCTTAATATTAATTGATGGTCTTGATAAGTGGAGAATAAGCTTAACCCAATGAACAAACTTATCCTCAAAACAAAAATTCTTGAGAGTATACAACAAAAAGGACCAGTCCACTGTATCAAAGATCTTTCTAATATCTAATTTAATAGCAATGTTTCCTCCAAAATACTTGTAGTCTAACAAATTTATGGCTTCAGAAGCTATACAAATGCAATCATGGATGTGCTTGTCTCTAATGAATCCTCTCTATTGAGTAGAATTTTTTTTTGAGTAATCAAAGCCAATCTATCATATAACAACTTGGTGATGATTTTGAGTTGGAAGTTGGCCAAGGCTATAGGTCTGAAATCTTATATTTTGATAGCTCTAGGGAATTTAGGAATTAGCACAACTGAGTTGGAGTTGAGATTAGGAAGAATCCAGCCCTGAATGAAGAATTGCAACACAACCTCACAAACCTGAAGGCCAACTATATCCCAGAAAGCATGATAGAAACAACCTCCAAATGCATATGCCCCAGGAGCCCCATCACCATTCATTTCAAAGACAACAGACTTAATCTCAGCATGAGAAGGCTGTTTAGTAAGCATATTATTATCCTCTTCACTAACCAATGTAGGAATGACATAGGCAATCAGATAATTAGGTGTAGTGATATTATCAGAAGCATATAGCTCAGAAAATAGAGCAAATCATGATTAGCTATTTCAGCTTGAGTGGACAGAATTAAGTTCCCATTTTTTAGAATAGTTAAATCTTTGGAGGTTTGCCTAATCTAAGCCACCTTGTGAAAGAATTTGGTGTTTCTATCCCCACTAATTTTCCAGTTCAGTTTAGCTTTTTTCCTCCAGAAATCCTCTCCCACAACCAAAGCCTGCAAAAGATCATTTTGTGCAACAAACTCTTGATCTAAAAGATCAGGATCAGGGCCTGAACAATTGATGCTATGTTGAATATCTTCAATATCAGCTAGAGCAATTTGAACATTGATGTGGAAATTACCAAAGACTAATGTATTCCAAGTTTTCAGCTTCCTTTTGAAAATTTTAAGCTTTTGAGAGAGGATGAACATAGGGAAGCCTACAATGTGAGTTTGCCAAACCTCACTAACTACTCTTTTACAATCTAAGTGATTCAGCCACATCTTATGAAACCTAAAGTGATTAGGCCTATTAACTGCAACAACAATAGAGTTCAAGAGCAAAGGGTGATGATCAAAGGAAATTCTAGGAAGAGTGCAGCAAGACACCTGATTCCAAGTGATTATCCAACCATCATTACACATGCTTCTGTCTAATCTCTTCTCAGTAAGGACCAGACCTCTTCATCTGTTTGTCCAGGTAAATTCAACACCCCTAGTTGTCAAATGAATAAGATGGGTCTCATCAGAGAAGGTCTTGCAAATTATGAGTTTTGGTGGAAGTTATTACGCTT
>NC_032011.1:7885455-7885935 GCF_001865875.1 Lupinus angustifolius | reverse complement strand
ATCTTTAGGAAAATTTGACTCAAAGGCTGATGAGGACACATTCTTAGGGTATTCTTTACATAGTAAGGTTTTTCGTGTGTTTAATAAAGATACCATGCAAGTAGAAGAATCTATTCATGTTCACTTTGACGAATCTTGTCCAAAAGAGAAGAGAAAGGTCTTTTCTGATGACATTTCAGGTACGCTAGAAGAAGGTCATTCAAAGGACATGAACCAAATCCAACAAGAAGATGCTGAGAAAGCAGTAGAAGAAGAACATCAAGACATGCCTATTGCATGGAAAACCAAAAAGGACCATCCACTCGATAAGATGTTAGGTGACATATCTACGGGGGTGGTAACCTGTAGTTCTTTACGTAATTTCTGTAATTTTTTTTTGCATTCGTATCTCAAATAGAGCCAAAGACCATCGATGAAGGCATCAAGGATGTACACTAGGGTATAGCTATGTAAGAAGAGCTAAACCAGTTTGAGCGCAAT
>NC_032011.1:7885099-7885355 GCF_001865875.1 Lupinus angustifolius | reverse complement strand
TAAAACAGGCTCCTAGAGCCTGGTACGATAGATTGTGTTCGTTCCTATTAGAAAAAGGGTTTGAAAGAGATTTGGTCGACACCACTCTCTTTATCCATAGATTAGATAATCATGTGTTACTTGTTTAAATATATGTTGATGATATTATCTTCGAATCTACTAATGACATCCTTTGTAATTATGTGTTGCTTTGTCCATCGCAGAAGCGAAATACATTGCTACTGGCGTGTGTTGCGCTCAAATCCTTTGGATGAAG
>NC_032011.1:7884730-7884999 GCF_001865875.1 Lupinus angustifolius | reverse complement strand
AGGAAGAGGTTGAGGATGAGGATAGGATGAGGACGAGAATGAGGATTAGGAGGAGGATCAGGAGGAGGATCAGGAGGATGATGAGGTTGAGGAAGACGAAAGTATGAGTACGAGAATGAGAATGAAGATAGGATGAGGATGAGGACGAGGATGAGGATGAGGATCAGGATAGGACGAGGAAGAGGAAGAGGAAGATGAAGAGGATGAGGATAGGATGAGGACGAGATTGAGGATAGGATGAGGAAGAGGAAGAGGATGAGGATAAGGAT
>NC_032011.1:7883616-7884630 GCF_001865875.1 Lupinus angustifolius | reverse complement strand
AAATACAACAAAATTTCATTCTTTCAAAATGTTATACACACTCCCCCCTACTTAAGTACTTGACTTTTCCTCAAGTGAAAAAAAAATATTTTTAGGAAGTTTGTATAATATTTTGCGAGAATGAAAAAGAAAATTAAAACTAACCACCACTTTTAGGAGAACACAAAATTTCATTCTCCTTGTTTTCATTATCCTCTCCTACATAGTGGTGCCAACAACTCCTCATTTTTGTTTGTTTGTTTGGACTTGTTTTCTTGTAAATCATTTCGAACTTGCAATTTTCTTTTGCTTTGAGGTTAATCTAACAATTCACATGAATTTATAATTTTCTAACACACTAAGTTCATGAATTAAATTTAATTGAGAGAATTCCAACCAAACAACATGCTTTTTCATAAAAATTGATGTTTAGAAAATATTTTCAATCATATTTCAAATCCAAGTGATAAAATGGAAGTCCAAACAGAATTTATGGAACTTCAAAACACATTTTATCACACCAAACATCCATAAATAAATCCATTCATAATTTCATGAATTTATTTTGTTAAGTGGTGAACCAAATAACACACTTTTTAGGAGTTCTCAAGTTTGGAAAAATTCATTTTTGGCACAAATGTAACAAGCATGATCATAGTTTCAAAATTAATTTGACAATTTCAAAATCATTTACTAAGGCCTGTTGGGGGAGATGAATGGTTAAAGTTGAAAGTGCGCATGTCAAGAGGAGCACTTTGGAAAGCTTGCTCACTATGTGTTTTGGTTTTGATGAGGACAACTTGTGTTTCATAAGAGCTTGAAGATCATCAACAAATCAACGTGCTTAAGTCTTAAGATTGGTATTAGACTTAGACTAGTAATTAGTTTAGGTTAAGTCTAAGGCTTAGGTAAACTCAATACATGTCTCATATGCATAAAACATTAAATCATTTTATTTTTGAGACATGTCATTCATAATATGTTCATGCATCACATATATACATGTTATCTGTGCATCCTAGGCATAAACTTAGT
>NC_032011.1:7882023-7883516 GCF_001865875.1 Lupinus angustifolius | reverse complement strand
AGATTAAGGTCTTAATTGTTTAATTTGAGCATTGTAATTGCTTTAGATTACTCTATTTTTTTGTTGTAAAAAGTGTTGTAACTTTGGGAATCTCAAGGTGTCTTACCACCAACGAGATTGTGTTGTATCTTCATTAGCTTAGAGATCTTGATAGAAAGAATAGGTTCTTGGCTGGGGCTACACCGCAAGAAATGTTTTCTTGGGCGGTAGGAAGGGAGTCAAACCAAGGGATAAGGTTGTTTAGTTTCAAGAAAAGGTCTAAGTGTTGTAATTGGAAGAATTGTTTGTAAAACGTTATTTCAATTATAGTGAAGAAAAATCTCCTAGATCAACCGGGAGGCCTGGATGTAGTTTGCAAGTGGACCCACAAACGAACCAGGATAAAAACCTTGTTGCAGGCTTTTTCTTTCCCTCTCTCTCTTTATTGCTTTAATCGATTACTTTGTATAGTTGTTTTAATTGTAATAATCTGTTTCTATACTATACTGTTGAAACTCTGATATATCTGTTAGCTCTGTATATTTGCCTTGATCTCTGTTGCTTGTCGTGCAAGAAACCGAATCTGTTTGTGTAATCTGAGCTATTTTAATCGATTAAATTGCTTGCGTTAATCGATTATTCCTTCTCTGTTAATTGATTAAGCTGGGGTTATTTCAGCATTATTTGTTGTTTGCGAAAAGCAGATACACTGACCGCTACACCTATTCAACCCCCCCTTCTAGGTGTATTTTAGCCACTGATACCTAACAAAAGAATCACAAGATAAAGTATCATCATCAAAAGGTACATGGTAAATACTTAACCTTTAAGGATTCAAGTGGCTTCCCTTCTTGAAGAAAAAGTCCAGCCACCTATCCTTGTTTATTTCAATCCCTTTTATGTTGTTCTTTTGAAAAGGTTGATGAGGGGTACCTCCACATCTCATAAAATTTTTATAACAACAATAAAATGTTTCTTAACTAGTGGGTTTTCACTCCACTAATTCACTTTTTAATTTTTTAGTTTTTAATTTTTGTCAAATGTACACAACATAAAAATAAAGATGTACAAAAGGAAAAATAAATTTATACAAAAGAGAAAAATAATGTTATGCACAATTATTTGATAATTGACATATAAATATGAAATGTTTTATTATTAAAGCAATTCCCCGACAGCGGCGCCAATTTGTTGAAAGGCGTTTATTTGGTGTATTTTATTGGGAGTTTTCTCCTCTCAACAAATCGTCCTGACAGTAGTGCCAATTTGTTGAAAGATTAATATTCTCATTTTCGTTATGTTCCTTTTGTAAGTAAGAGAACTCGATTTTATTCTTTGTTCGCCATCTCGGCTTTGTTGAAATAAATTCCAATGCAGGTATAGTTATTTCAAGAATATTCCAGCTACAACTTACTTTCTTAATAATCATGTGAATAAGTCATTCATTCTTTGCCCCATCTCGGCTTTGTTAGAATAAATTCTAACACCGGTATAACGTTATCGAAGCAATTACC
>NC_032011.1:7858413-7881923 GCF_001865875.1 Lupinus angustifolius | reverse complement strand
CACGGAATTTCCTAATAAAATAAATCATGTAAACATGTCAAAGCACAAATAATGGTTTAAACATATTTTGGTGATTTTTCGGTTTGATTTGCACATAAATAAATCAACAAGAAAAATAAACTAAATATTCACAAATTCTTGAGAAGACAAAATCTTTTTGAATAAGGAAAATAAATTTCTCAACTTTATTAGGTTGTCACACCCTAACCATCGGTGACTCTAATATTGAATGAGTGATGAATGTAAGATCTTAAGAAAAACATGCTTAACTTGGCAAATAAACTAAGTAGTACAACTACTCCAAAGTTTATTTTTAAGTGTTTGAGACAAGTATTTTTGACTTGAAATCATTTTTTGGGTGATCAATCTAAAAAGAGCATTAAGCACTTCTCAAAAAATAATATTAACCAAAGCACCAACTTGAATGATTAAAATCCAAACTTTTGTAAATTAAGAAGAAGTAGAAATTACATAACCTTGTTCAAAAGAAAATGTTTAGGAGCATGAGATATCCATCCAAGGATTGGATGCTTTTGAGTTCCAAATGAGAGTACAAAATTGATTTTTGTATCTCATTTGCCTTCTCCTTTTCTCCTCTTGAATTCTAACTAAAAAATGAAGAAAGAATTCCAAGATGAGAGAATTCTGGTCTTCAAGTGTTTTTTAGAGGAATTTATGAAGAAATTGTGTATTCCAATCTGTTTTGCTCGAAGGAATTGGCCTCCTATTTATAGACCTCATGCCAGACCGCTGAGCTGCTGAGCTGGACCGCTCCGCAGCTGACCAAACCCTTCAGCATGGGTTTGGTCCCTTGAACAACTTGGTTGGACCGCTGAGCAGCTTGTTCAGCAGCTTGGTCTTGTTCCAAGCTTGTGTCTGACCGTGTCAAGCATATTTCTGACCGTGCCAGGCCTAGTCTGGTGCTAGGCTGAGTGGCTAAGCAGGTCCGCTCAGCTGCCTAGTTGAGAAGTTTGGTTCCACACTCAGTTATCTGGTTGAGCACCTTGATTTTCTTGACTTTTGTTGCTTTTTGAACATGAATCTTTTCTCTTCTTTTCTTCATTTTATTTCCTACAAAATACATAAAAAGGCAATACAAATACAAATATACCAAAATGTGATATTTTATACAAAAAGTATTGCTTTAAGTTGGTTTTTCTCAATTATGCTTAAGATAAGTGCCATAAAAGTGTATGATTTTTAGGTATGTTTGGCACTTACCAGTCATCAAGAACTGTCAGACTACTATGTCCCTGAATGAGGACTCTCGGCTTCTCAAATTTTGCACAAAACCTATCATTTTGTGTTTCAATAGTGTTTTGAACAAAGCTCCTGATAGATTTATAGTGGTTATCAATGTAGGCGACCTGACGTTCTTCAAATTTCTCCAAGTATGTATGGTAAGAATCCTTCAAGGACTGAAAACGTAGATCCATTGCATCCAACTGAGCTAATCCCAAGGGTGGTACCTGCGGTGCGTTTCCAGTCGACTCCCTCTGAGTTCTTGCATTATGCTGATTTGTTCCTGCTTGATCCTCATCTCCAGATAAGTCCAAATCCACATTATTGTTGTAATCCTCTTTGTGTTTCCAAGTATTCTCATACTTGTAAATACCCATCTTGTGGGTCAAACTTTCACCAACTAGGTGATCTTTATCAGAAGACTCCATGATGATGGTATCAGACACATCAATATGCAGATAACCGATGATCCTCGAAATGAATATACTATAGGGGACCAGCTTGGATTCTGATGTTGACATACTATACATGACCTTAAGAATCTGCTCAGGCCAATTAATCATAACATTTTCCTTAACAACATACATAAACCTTAAATCATTCATGGTGGGTTGTGCATGATTTGTGTTTTTCTGAACTAAGATGTACGCTATCAGATAGCGCAATAGTCTATTTTCCACAGATAATGACCCAACTTTTGTTAATTCTCCTTTAATATACAGATGGGGATCTCTCAAACAAGACTTGTAAACCTAAGTAGCATCGAATGAATTCTTGACCCAGTCATGATTATCAATGCTAGCACCATTGGTGGACAAACCTCCAACATTTATGAAAATACCCTCACTCAACTCAAACAACTTTCCAGAAACCATAGACCAACACTTGCCATCCTTGTATCTAAAGTTGGCGTAAAATTCTCTAACCAGAATAGCGTAAATATTTATTTTTAATTCCAAAAAGATGACAGCTCCTTGAGCTTACCTACCTGGCGGTAATTCAAAATTTTGTTTCGCCATCCAGGTTAAATCAGCATACCTGATGTAAGTTGGTTTTCTGCCTTGAAACTTTGACAACCGAGTCTCCTGCAGTATGAGAGAGTAGTAAAGGTCTCCACGGTCCTGCCTCACATTCGGATTCGATGGTGTAGGAATAGGAGTCCTTCGTGGGTGTTGAGTAGTTGTCTTAATCCTTTTTGAATGTCCTATTTCCATTTGATTGCAAAAACTAAGAGTATTAAGAGTTGAAATTGGGAAACTAAGAGTATTAAGAGTTGAAATTGGGGAGAACCTAACCTTAGGGTTTGGAATTGGGAAAGTGGGTTTCCTTGACAAATTTGAGAGGAAATGAGATGAAATGAAGTGCAATGTGGGTAGAGGGTGAGGTTTATTCTTCTTTTTGGCTAAGAATTCAGATTATGTTGTTGCCTCTGAGATTTTGAGACAAAAGGGGATAGAGACGATTTAAAAAAATGGCAAAAACGCTTCTGGTTCTACTTTATATGTTGCTGTTAATCGATTAAGAGCAGTACTTAATCGATTAATCATAGTTAAAATTCATGATTTTCATAAAAATGAGCCCCAGTAATTGATTAAGATGGGACATTAATCGACTAAATTTCGTGAAAAATAAAGTGTTGGCTACTGGAACTCATTTTAATTGATTAAGACTCATGGTTAATCGATTAACAGTCATCAGATTTGTAGAATCAAGAGAGTTTTTGAGTTTTAGAGTAATGCAACGATTTCTAACATATAATAAGAAATTTTACGCCAACAAGCATACTTATAGAGCATATTATACTAGATCATGAATCATATTCGGAATAGAATGCATTCAAAAACTATTCATTTTGAAGCATATTAGACATTTAGCATGCGAAGCACACAATAAAGAGATAGACGATTTTAAACAAGATATTTTTCATCAAGGATTCCAAGTTCTCTCGAAGAACATAGAAGGTTTCTCGTGAGAGGGGCTTCGTGAAAATATCAGCTAATTGCTTTGTAGTTTCAACATATTCAAGCACACAATTGCCTTTGTGAACATGATCACGCAAGAAGTGATGTCTAATTTCTATATGCTTGGTTCTCGAATGCAAAATGGGATTCTTGGATAGGTTTATGGCACTTGTATTAGCACATTTAATGGGGATCTTTTCTAGTTTAAGACCAAAGTCCTTAAGTTGTTGCTTCATCCAATGTATTTGAGTGCAACACACGTCGGCGACAATGTATTCCGCTTCTAGTAAGTGACAAGTCCCACTAGTGCTCTTCCAATCTAGCTTACATCCAGCAAATTCGGAATTGAAATACCCTACCAAGGGTAATGAGGCATCCCTAGGATACCATAATCCCATATTTATTGTTCCTTTTAAATATCTCATGATACGTTTAACAACACTATAATGTGAATCTTTAGGTAATGCTTGAAATCTAGCACACATGCAAACACTAACCATAATATCGGGACGGCTCACAGTAAAATATAATGAAGATCTGATTATCCCTTGATACTTGGTTACCTCAATAGCTTTTCCCTTTTCGTCTTTGTCTAGATAGCAATCGGATGCCATAGGTGTAGAGGCTTCTTTATATTTTTCCATGTCAAACTTTTTGAGTAATTCCTTGCAGTACTTTGATTGATGAATGAAGATGCCAGTTTCCATTCGTTTAATTTGTAGTCCAAGGAAGAAAGTCAGCTCCCCCATCATCGACATCTCAAATTCTCCCTACATCATCTCAGAAAATTATTTACAAAGAATGTCATTAGTAGATCCTAAAATTATATCATCAACGTATATTTGAACTAATAATACATGATAATCTAATCTACGGATAAAAAGGGTAGTATCAACCATACCCCTCACGAACCCTTTTTCCAAAAGGAAAGAACTCAGTTTGTCATACCAAGCTCTAGGAGCCTATTTCAGGCCATAGTGAGCCTTCTTGAGCTTATATACACCTCCTCTAGATTGTAGCCATTCAGAAAGGCGCTCTTAACATCCATTTGAAAGAGCTTAAAGTTCATAATCGATGCAAAGGATAAAAGCATCCTAATGGCCTATAATCTGGCTACAAGAGCATAGGTCTCATCATAATCGATGCCTTCCTCCTGGATATAGCCTTTGGCCACTAAGCGTGCCTTATTTCTAATGATCAAGCTAGATTCATCTAGTTTATTTCGGAAGACCCATCTAGAACCAATCAGTGGATGTTGTTTTGGCTTAGGGACCAAACCCCATATATTATTGTGCTCGAACTGGTTTAGCTCTTCTTGCATAGCTATACCCTAGTGCACATCCTCAATGGCCTCGTCAATGGTCTTTGGCTCGATATGAGATACGGAAGTAACGAAATTACAAAAATTACGTAAAGAACTACGGATTACCACCCCCGTAGAGATATCACCTATAACTTTGTCAAGTGGATGATCTTTCTTAGTCTTCCACACGATAGACATGTCTTGATGCTCATTTTTGACAATTTGCTCTACTTGTTCTTCTTTGTCCTGGTCCATGTACTTAGAGTATGCTTCTTCTAAAGCACCTGCAACATCATCAGAAAATACCTTTCTCTTCTCTTTTGGAGAAGATTCATCAAAATGAACATGTACAGACTCTTCTACTTGCATGGAATATTTATTAAACACTCGATAAGCTTTACTATGCAATGAGTACCCTAAAAATATACCCTCATCTTCTTATGAATCAAATTTTCCTAGCACACTTTTTCCATTATTTAAAATAAAGCATTTACATCCAAAAGCATGAAAATGAGCAATATTAGGCTGTCGGGCTTTTAAAAGTTCATAAGGAGTTTTCAAACAAGTAGGCCTCAAGAGTATACCATTTATCACATAGCAAGCAGAATGCACTGCATCAGCCCAAAAGTACTTAGGAATCTTGCTTTCGTTTAGCATGGTTATAGCAAGCTCTTCCAGAACTTGATTCTTTCTCTCAACAACTCCATTTTGCTGAGTGGTACGAGGAAGAACTGATACATGATACCATGTTTATTACAAAATTCATCGAACTGGTGGTTTTCAAACAAGTCCATATGGAGGAGCTCTAGAGGTCTTGTTGTGGATATTACATTCTTTTTAAACAAGTAGGCCTCAAGAGTATACCATTTATCACATAGCAAGCATAATGCAGTGCCTCAGCCCAAAAGTACTTAGGAATCTTGCTTTCGTTTAGCATGGTTCTAGCAAGCTCCTCTAGAACTTGATTCCTTTTCTCAACAACTCCATTTTGCTGAGTGGTACGAGGAGCCAAGAACTGATACATGATACAATGTTTATTACAAAATTCATCGAACTGGTGGTTTTCAAACAAGTCCATAGGGAGGAGCTCTAGAGGTCTTGTTGTGGATATTACATTCTTTTTACCAAAAGAGTTTTTAACTTCTTTACATTTTTGACAAGTATCACAAGTTTCATGAGTTTTAAAATCAAGTTTTCGTAGTTCCTCAACCAAATTATTTTTAGATAGTTTATCTAGATGTCTTACATGAATATGAGTGGCACGCTTATGCCAAAGCCATATATCATTTTATTTAGAAACAAAACATTTTGAAAATAATGTCATATAGATGTTATTCATACGATGTCCAACAAATTTGACCTTATTAGATAAATTGTCACGGATTATACAACACTCAGTGTCAAAAGATACACGATTACCTTTGTCGCAGAGTGGGTTGATACTTAATAGGTTATGCTCTGGGCGTTCAACATATAGTACATTTTCGATCACTGCCTGAGTTGAGTTGTCAATTGTCCCGGTACCAAGTATCTTTCCATTATTGTTGTCCCATACGTGACAAACCCTTTTCTCTCAATGATAGATCTAGGAATTTTGATTTATCTCCTATCATATGTCTCGAGCACCCACTATCAAGATACCAATGTTGTCCATGTGCTCGTAGACATACCCTCAAAATAGATCACTTGCCTTTTTCAAGTACTCAATTTATATTGGGTCCTTTTCTGTTAGTAACCAGGGAGTTATCTTCCTTTTCAATCCAGCCATATACACCACTAGGTATACCATACTTCCTGATACAGCAAGAGTAGGAAGTGCGGCCACGTGTGGCACAATAGAAACATGTAGGAACTTTCTTATTATAAAATTTCTTATTAGGTCAAGTTATAGGTTTCCTATATGGTCTTCTCCTACGCATAGGGGGAACATATCCTAGTCCAGTATGGTCACCAACATTTCTGGTTTGACTAAGCATAGTCTCTAATTGATTTGACTCTCTATGAGTTTTGCGAGTTTTTCATTAAGTTTCAAATTCTCATTTTTCAAAGTTTCGCAAGACTCATACACAGTCGATTGACATAAATTATCATTAGAGCAATTGCATATATTACAACAGAATGTTAGATCTAAAGTCTTATTTTGAAGTTTTAGCTCATCTAATTCTTTCTGTAATAAAACTATTTTCTGTTCATTTAGTAGGAATACTCATTTTCTATTATAACTAGTCATAGCTAATTTTTTTAATTCTTCATGCAATTCGACATAAGCATTATATAAGTCCTCATAAGGAGGTATATCATCAGAAGAAGAAGATGAGGTGTCATAGTATACCTCATTGTTTACCTCCTTTGAATCTGAGTCGCAAGCTTCATTTGTTCTAGTCATTAAGCATAGCTTGCGGTCTCCTCTTCATCCGAGGTGCTTGATGTCGTATCCTCATCTGGTACGTCCCAAACTATGTAGGCTTTCTTTGACTTGAAGTCCTAAGGAGTGCTCTTTTCTGAATAAACTTTCTTGAGGTAAGTAGGACATTAAAATCTCATGTGTCATGGCTTACCACATTCGTGGCAGGTAAAGCACTCTTTGTTACCTTTGCCTTTTCTAGTTTACTTACGTGCTTCTTTCTTCTGAAAACATTTAAAGCCTCCTTTCTTTAAGAATTTCCCGAATTTTCATACGAGAAGGCTCAACGTTTCATCATCAATGTCTGAATCAGACACAACATTTTCTTTTTCTTCAATAGGTTGAGACGTTGTTGCTTTAAGAGATATGCCTTTCTTTTTGTGGTCAGATTCCTCATGCATTATCAAGCATCCAAGTTCCATCTCGTGCTCGTGAAGCTTTCCAAATGATTTTTCCAAAGGCTTGGAGTCAAGATCCTTGGATACCACGATAACTGTAACTTTTGGTTGCCATCTCTTGTCAAGACAATGCAAAACTTTATTAGTTAGCTCTCCTTTAGTAAAAAAATTATCTAGAGCAACTAAATGGTTTACTATGTGTGTGAATCACTTTTGCATGTCGCCGATAGATTCAATTGGCAGCATACGAAAGAGCTCGTACTCATTTGTTAGGGCATTCATCCTGGCACGCTTGACTTCGCTAGTGCCTTCGTGAGTCACTTGTAAAATGTCCCGCATTTCTTTGACACTTTGACACTGTGAAACCCAAAAGAATCCATCATATGATAGGACCGATGTGATGATGTTTTTAGCATGTAGGTGGTATTGAACCTTTTTACGTTCATCATCGATTCATAGACTCTTAGGCTTTTCTTTTGGTTCATAGTCCACTAAATGCATTGAGACGAAAGGCTCATTGACTACGAATTCCCAAATATCCGAGTTAATGGCTTCAATGAATATCTTCACTCGGACTTTCCATTAGGTGTATCCCTCGCTACTGAATACGGGAGGGCGGTTAATGGATGCGCCATCACCGCCAAAGGGGTTGGTGGAACACATTTGTTTTCCCTTAACGATCACGTGTATGCGGTTGAGCTAGCACGTCGTACTAGCTCTAATACCACTTTTTAGGTGTTAGTGGACAGAACACACCAATAAGGGGGGTGAATAGGTGTCACAGTTACCAATTACCGCTTTTTGAACATAAGCCCTATTCTGGAAAAAGCCCTAGTTAATCGATTAACACTCTGTCTTAATCGATTAAGTCACAGAAAACAACAAGTTGTGGAATGGCTTATTGCACAGCCACTCACCGATAATCAGATACAGCTAAAGCAACTATACTAGAACAGAATTAAACTCAATATAGCAAATTTAAAGTATCCAAATTATCAGCTAAAATTAGGCAATATTACAACGTCAAACGTAAAGAGATTAAGGATAGAAAAAGCATGCAACAAGTAATTTTATCCTGGTTCATTTGTGGGTCCAATTACAAACTATATCCAGGCCTCCTCTTCTGATCTCGGGAGATTTTCTTCACTAATATTCAAACAAATGTATTGTTACATGCACACTTGCAATACACAAACTTAGATGCTCCCTTCTTGACTCCAAGAGTCTACTTTCTTGGTTTGACTCAACTAATCGCCTAAGAAAACTTTTCTTACGATCTAGCCCCAGCCAAGAAAATGCTCTAAACTCAAGAACTCTAAGTGTTGGTGAAGACTCATTGAGTCTCTTAGGTGGTAAGACACCAAGAGACGATTTCCCTTATTACAACACAAAAAAAGTACAAAAAACAGAGTATTATCAAGCACAATGTAGCTCAAAATATAACAATTGAAACTCAGCTAAAAACCTATACAAGACTCACAAGTAAACATGAATATGTATGAGTTAATTGATGTGCAAACACAGTGAATTTCTATCATAGAATTCTTCTAAAGAAATGCAAGAATCATGCAAGAAAAGATAGCAAAGGTTAACACATTAATCACATGTAATTAGATCACAATTAAATCCTAAATATGATATTATCTCTCACTATCTCACAATGTATTTCTCTCTGCCTAAATGACACAAATGAGCACGAAAAATATGCAACTCGCAATTCTGAAAACTGAATGATATGATTTTTTTTGTGCTAGACCTAAAAACACAGTTTATATGGAAAACCTTTCTGAGACACAGTTAATCGATTATGTGCCCTTTTAATCGACTAATGGGTTGTTGAGAATAACTGGTTTTAGGTTTTCAGTTATTTGTTAAAACTGAATTCATGTTAATTGATTAACACCTTTCTTAATCAATTAACTGGCATATTTTTCAGCTAAATGATTAAATGGTAAACTATCTATATGTTATGCTTATCAAATATACATGTGTTACCAATATATTATACCTAAGATACACAAATAACATGTATGATTAATACATGAACATTTAATAATCTAAATGGCATGTCTCATGTAAAAGATTTGATTATTTTTAAGACTTATGAGAATTGCACCTAAGTTTACCTAACCTAGACTCAATATCTAAGACACACATCTAAGACTCTAAAAATGGCTCTTGTAAGAACAAGTAAAAATGAAGCATTTAAACACATAAGAGAACAAATAGGCATGCACCAATTATTATGAAGCAAATACATAAGAATATAAATATGTTAAGACAAGTCAGTTTCATCTATAATGTCGTGTTCTCTTCCAATTTTTTAAAAAGGTAAATATTTATGCATGTTGGTCATGAGTGTCAACAAACTCTAAGAATACCTATTGTTTTTGGACAGGATCCTTTAAGAAGTATTATCTTATATCAATATGTTCGGTTCTAGAATGCATTACTGAATTATTTGTGAGTTTTATAGCACTAGTGTTATCGCATTTCAAATGAATGCATCCCAAACCGAAACCATAGTCATACAATTATTGCTTGAACCACAACACTTGGGCACAACAACTACATGTTGCAATGTATTCTATCTCAATAGTACCTAGAGGAACACATGTATGTTTTTTCACATGACCATGAGACTAAAGCATTTCCTAAGATATGACAGGTACCACTAGTATTTTTCCTCTCAGTTTTACAACTAGCAAAATCTGAATCAGAATAGGCAAACAATTCACACACACTTCCCTTAGGATAGCATAAACCAACATTTGCCAATCCTTTGAAATATTTCATAATTCTTTTGACAATGATAAGATGTAATTCTTTAGTTTATATTGATATCATGCACACAAGCAGTCACTAAACATAATATTTGGTATACTAGTAGTAAGATAAAGAACGGGATTGATCATACCTTACCACTTGGTTATATCTATGCATTTTCCAGTTTCATCAACATCGACATATGTATTATATATCTTAGGAGTGGCAATACCTTTGCATATGTCCATTTCAAATCTTTTGAGCAAATCCTTGCAATATTTGGACTAGCTAAGAAAGTTATAATACTCCATTTGCTTGATCTGAAGTCCGAAAAAGTAATTTAACTTTCCCATCATGGACATCTCAAATTCACCTTGCATCATCTTACCAAATTCGCTATATAATTCATCGTTAGGTGAACTAAAAATGACATCAACATAAATTTGCACAATTAAAGTATGATGAATTATTTTCTTTATAAAGTGAATAATGTCAACCTTGCCTTTCACAAAACTCTTTTCACTTGAAAAATTTGTTAAATGGTTGTACTAGACTCTTGACGCTTACATTAATCCGTAGAGTGTTTCTCTAAGTTTATACACATTAGAAGGGTGCTTGTAATCTTCAAAATCCGAAGGTTGCTCCACATACACCTCTACTTGTATATACCCATGAAGAAAGACACTCTTTATATCCATTTGATAAAACTGAAAGTTTAAAGAACATGCATATGCAAGCAATAGCCTAATAGCCTCAAGTCTAACAATAGGAGCAAATGTTTCATCAAAATCAATTTCATCCTCCTAGTTATAGACTTATGTTATTAGTCTAGCTTTATTTCAAATGGTAATATCATTTTCATCAGATTTATTATGGAAAACCCATCGAGTTCCTATAACATGCTTAATTTTTAGTCTAGGAACACGTTCCCAAACCTCATTTATCTCGAATTGATTGAGCTCTTCTTACATAACAAGAATCCAATGCTCACCATAAATAGCATCATCAATATTTGATGGCTCCATTTGAGATACAAAAGTCATGTTTAAACAAGCATCATTTAAGTTAAAGCGAGTAGAAACTCCCATGTTTATATCACCAATGATTTGTCGATAGGATAATCCTTGTGAGTTCTCCATTCCTTGGGCAAGTCAAAATGTGCATGCTCATTATACTAAGGTGGATCATCATCTATCTTCATTTGCTCTGCAAAGTGGACATTCAACATCGCTCACTCAAGCGAGCGTTGTGCAATGTCTAATTTATGTAGTGGTTAAACAGTATTGTTGAACCTAACCCTAAATTCTACTATGCTCACATAAAAAGTGCTTGAAAGCATTGTTGAATGATAATTTGTAGTACTGCTGTTTTTGAAATTATGGCATAGTCATGGTTTTGTATTGCTTTGACAGTAACAGTATTATGTATAGAATTTTACCTTTTGCAATCTTAATATCATTTATTCTTTGTCGCATGTTAACTTTTGGATACACGCTATTTTTTGGAGTCGTCACTATATTTTTTGCAGTAAAACATTGAAAGTTTAATTTAAGCTCATTTTGGAGTTAACTAGTTTATTTAAGTTAGAGATTTGGATTTGAGAGTTTGTTACGATTCAAAGAAATTATTAGTACCTATTCGCCCATACTAAAATTGTACCTTCACTAACTGCATAGATTTTTTATACCATGAACTTGTTTAAAGATATATATTATTACTAAAAAGGAAAAAAATTATTTTTTGTTGCCTCTGACAAGATAAGATCTTGCCCCAACATAGTTCTCATATAGAAAAATATTTATTGGTTAAGTGAGTTTTATTTTTAAGATCTTTCATCTCACTTTAAGAGAGTAAAGACAAATCTATGTCTGATACCACATCTCAACTTAAAGGGGAAGAAGGCACCGTAATGATGGCATCCATTTTTCAATTCTTAGATAAATAATCAATTTTAATAATTTGTTCCATATTAGTTTTTAGTTATCATAACATTAATTTCATTATATTTCTCTATCTTTTATTATTTAATTCTTTAACTAAAAATGCAATTAGTTTGTTTATGGCATTTTGTGTTTGGTCGGCAATGATTTCCCAATTATGTATACGGAAAATTAACCCAACTCAAATTGAAAGGGAGGGCTGCTAACTCTCAATAGGTTTTGTCTCTCTATTTTTAGGATTTAATTCTCAATGTGACTATTCTAGTATTTATAGTCGGAATTAGGCATTAGATTTAAAACAAATTTACCTTTAATATTTTGGAGAGAAATAAGGGGAGATATTCCCTCTCATAATTCAATTTAGATTTTTTTCATTCTTACAACATTAATTCCATTCTTAAACTAAAATTTGAATTTACTTTTTCCCTCTAATCAAAAGGGATATATTTGGGTTTTGAGATATATTAGGAAACACCCTTTTGTTCTAAAATTAGCTTCATAATTTTTCGTTGAGCAAAAAATTTATTGTAACATCTCTGATTGAGTAAAATAACTGTTTTGACCTTATAAAAATTAAAGGTAGCCTCAACTATCATTTTTGATAGAAATTTTATAACAGCTCTAAATCAAATCTCAAAATTATTGCATTATCTATGCATAAGTCAAAGCAATCTTTTGAATTTTATAAAATCGCAAAAAAGATATTTTATGGTCAATCTTTATTTTGTAATTAATTATAAAAACGAATAATATAGTTATTTTGGGATATGTTTTTTGTAAAAGTTATAATTCTTCCATAACCAAACTAATAAGTGACTATTAAGTCACTTAAAATTAATTTTAAAGTTTATTAAAATTTAAAAACAAAAGTGGATGATTTTTTGCAATTATTGCGCCAATAATTATCCATGAAATTTTCTACCACATTTTTTATTTTTATTTTATGGGCGAAACGAAAATTTTGGGAAAACTGATTTGAAACTAAAATCTACTTATAATGAGCCAATTAAGTGCTCAATAAAAATATTTTTACGCTTTTATTTAAAGAGATGTTTGCATTGAAATGTGTAATAATTTTGAGAGCGTATTCTTGTGATGATAATAAATTCAAGGTCTAATTGGATGAGAGAGAAGCTCTGCTAGGGTTGATCCTTCAATCAACTCCGACACGTTTGTCCCCTAGGGCTTTCTTGCAAATTTCAACCCTCCGTTGGGCAATGCTTCTCCGAAACCTGCTCCAAAATCTCAGGATTCTTAGGTACAAAAATCATTTGCACAGGTGTTAAAAAAAGTATGTGACATTAACTTCTCTCAACTCCCTCAACCTTACATTAAAGGGATGCCATAGCCATTAAGATACTAGAAGAGGAATATCAGGTTGGTTTACAAAGATGTAAATCTCATTTGCACGGCAGAATTATCTTGTCAAAAGGAGACTCCCCCATCAAGTTCAACGATCTGAAAACTAAGCTTTCATCGTTATGTAGCTTGGTTGGAAAATGGAGTATGATCTTGTTGGGAATGGGGTTCTATCATTTCGCATTTTCCTCTATTGAGGATATGCGCAGTGTTTGTGCGGTGGGATCTTGGAACCTAAGGCCTGGGTTTCTTCGTCTTTCTCTCTGGATCCCGGATTTCAACCCAAACTTGTAGAAGCTTTGCCATTCATAGTGTTGGGTGAGAATTATGGGCCTTCTGCTGAAGTATTGGAGTGCTAAAATCCTCTTTTCAATCGCCGGAGGTATAGGGACCCCTATATCGTTGGATGAGGCCCCATCCAACATATCTTTTGGCCAGTTTGCAAGAGTTCTTGTGGATGTGGACTTGAAGAGTTCTCTGCCAAACCAGATCCTTGTTGAAAGGGAGGGATTTGCTTTCTTTGTCACCACTGAGTTCAAAAATCTCCCGGATTTTTGCACTGGGCGCCACTCCATAGGGCATATGGTGGTGGTGCGTAGGAAGAATAAACTGGTAATAATGGAGGAGAACCTCAAACTAGTTAACAAGAAAGTTAATCATGTGGCAAAGAAGTCTATTGAGAAAATGGTGGATAATCTGGTTGTTAATCTTGAAATTGATCACTCAGAAAATATGAAGCTATTGGAATGGGTTGCTCTCCCTCAGGTGGCAGGGACTGTGTCTTTAACAGGTATTGATGAATTGCCCATAGTTGAATCAGTTTCTAATAGAAATAGTGGTGATTTGGATCTAGTTCTCCAAAATCTTCAATCTGAGTAGTTGGTAGTTCAACCGCAAGAACAGATTGCAAACCCTATTGCTGCCAAAGATTTGAGAATTGTCGGAAGGTTATGGGCTGATGATTCGGATTCTGAGGCTGACATAGCAGAAGAATGTAATTTCACACCGGTGATGTCAAAATATCAAAAGAAAAAGTAGAAGCAAAGACAAAGTCTTGGGAAAGTTCATTATACCCGAAGTGGTGGGTATCTTAATGTTTCCAAATGAAGGTCTTCTTCTAGAATTGTAAGGGTTTGGGTAACCCAGACACAAGACTCATTTTAAAAAAAATTATGTAGTGCTAATAAACCTGATTTAATCTTTATATCAGAGCCTGTGATTCGTGTTGATAACATAAGTCCTAGATTTTGGTCTAGTCTAGGTATGAAGTTATTAATTTCCAATGATAAGGGTCCTCTTCTTCCAAACATTTGGGGTATCTGTCATCTTGATCATCAACTAAAGGTTATTGCAAACTCTGTTCAAGAAGTCTCAATCGAGTTGGATATTGAGCTCAAATTTTTTTATTTATTTGTTGTTTATGCGAATAACTAGATCTTGAAAAGAAGGGAGCTCTGGTATGAAATCATCTCTCTTCTAGCTTTCTTCATTGGTCCTTGGTGCTGTATTGGGGATTTTAATGCAGTGTTATGTGCAAACGAATGCAGAGGATCTCACTCACCTAATAGAATGGCGTGTGAGGACTTCATATCCTTCACTGAGGAGGCTAACCTCACCAATCTTCCCACTAGATGAGCCCAATTCACCTGGTCTAACAAGAGGAGAGGAGTTGCCCACACTGAGAAATGGCTGGATAGAGCCATATGTAATGACTACTGGTTGAATGAATGGTCCTACTCCACCTGCTGCACCTTGCCTAGATCGGGGTCTGATCATCATCCTTTGATGTTATGTGCCTCTAGGGTGAGTGTCTCTAATCCTGGCTCTTTTAAATTTCATAAAATGTGGATTCTTCACCAGGGCCTAAAAAGTTTGGTTGAGACTAGCTGGAATTCGAGGGTAGTTGGGTGCCCTATGTTTATGCTCTCTCAGAAGCTCAAGAACCTTAAAGTCTGCCTCAGATCCTGGAATAAGGAGGTTTTTTGGAACATCCATCTTCGACTTAAAATGGCCTTGGAGGAAATAGACTCTATTCAACAAAGAAGAAGTCTGGTGGATAATGATCAGGGGCTCATGGATGAAGAGAGTTTGGCTCAGCAGGAGCTTTTAATGGCTTTAAGAATTGAAGAGGAGTTCTGGAGGGAGAAGGCTAGAGTTAACTGGCACACTAGTGGTGACAGAAACACAACCTATTTTCATAAGTTGGCTAAGATAAGGCAAGTCACCAATTCCTTGACTCTTCTAACAGATGGAGAGAATAATATTTGGGACCCTGTTAAAATTGCCAACCATGCAGTGTCTTATTTGAAAACATTATATGCCTCTAAGAATCAATCTCAGCCTAATGAGCTTATCCAGTTGGTAATCCCAAATATGGTCACTGACAGTGACAATTGTATGCTTACTAAGATTCCTTCCCATAATGAAATCAAGGCTGCTGTGTTTGCTATGAAAGGTGAGGGAGCCCCTGGCCTTGATGGATTTGGGGGTTGTTTCTATCAGGAGTTTTGGGAGATTGTTGGAGTTGACGTTTGCAATTCAGTTTCTCAATTCTTCACTCAATCTTGGATTCTTCCTAACCTTAATTCTAACTCTGTGGTTCTTCTTCCAAAATTCCCTAGGGCTGACAAGATAGAGGACTTCAGGCCTATTGCTTTGGCCAACTTCCAATTCAAGGTAATCTCCAAGGTTTTGGCAGATAGGTTGGTTGTTGTGGCCCCTAGTATTGTCTCCAACCAGCAAAAAAGATTTAGAAAAGGTGGACAAGTCACTGAATGCATCTGCATTGCCTCAGAGGCAGTTAACCTTCTGGATCACAAGACCTTTGGTGGTAATCTGGCTATAAAGTTGGATGTTAGGAAAGCTTTTGGCACAATTGATTGGGGTTTCTTGCTGGATATTCTTCATGCTTTTGTGTTTGATAGTAAATTCATTCATTGGATCAAAGTCATTTTAACCTCAGCTAAGCTTTCCATTGTGGTAAATGGGCATAATGTGGGATTCTTTCCTTGTAGAAGAGGGGTTAAACAAGGTGACCCTTTGTCCCCTCTTCTCTTTTGCATAGTTGAGGATGTCCTTAGCAGAGGGGAAGTTGAGTGCCATCTCTGGTCGCAGAAATATCTCCACTCCTAGCCATGTTATGTATGCTGATGATATCATCATCTTCTGCAAAGGGTTAAAAAGAGAAATTTTGGCCTTGAATAAATTGATCTATTCCTATGCCCAAGCTTCTGGTCAGCACATTAACCTTGTAAATGTAAGTTATACTCTACTGAAGCAAATGCTAGGAAATTATCCAATTTGGCATCTTGGTTGGGTTTCACAGTAGGTAGGCTTCCCTTTTATTACTTGGGTCCCTTTGTTTAGAGGCAAGCCTAGGACTATACATTTGCAGCCTTTAGCTTATAGGATTATCACTAAGCTTTCGAAATGGAAGGGTTCCTCCCTTTCTATTATGGGAAGGGTTGAGTTGGTGAAGTCAATAATCCACAACATTCTTGGCTATAGTTTCCATGTCTATGCTTGGCCTACTACCCTGCTGAAATCTGTGGATCAAAGCATTAGAAACTTTATCTTGTCAGGGGATTCGAAGGTGAGGAAAATTGTCACAGTTTCTTGGAATAAATTATGTTGTCTACTAAAGGAGGGTGGTCTAGGCTTGAGATCCACCTCTGATCTTAATTAGGCTGCAATCCTGAAGCTGGCTTGGGTCATGAAATTTTCTAATCAGGAATGGGCCTCCTTCTACAGATTGAGATTCTATAGAGCTGGTGAATTGAAGGCTAGCTATGTGAAGTCCTCTGTGTGGCCTGGAATTAAATTTTTTTGGCAAATGATCATTGGCAACTCCATTTGGCTTTTGGGAAATGGCTCAAAAATCATATTTTGGTTTGATAATTGGCTAGGTGAGCCCTTGGTGGACACCCTTTCCATTCCTCCTCAGATTCACTCAACCCTAGCAGCCACAGTTGCTGGCTTTATACATTACCATAAATGGACTATACCTTTTTGGCTGGCTCATAATTTTCCTTCAACCACTGATGCAATGATTAGAATCTAGATTAATCTAGATAAGAGTGATGAATTGGTTTGGAAGCATTCTAGTGATGGGAGGCTTTCTCTTAAAACTGCTTATAGCTTCTTCAATTCTAGAGTTAGCCAATTGAGTTGGTGCAATTTGATTTGGTCTATATCCATTCCTCCTACAAAATCCTTCAATACTTGGAGGCTTGTCAACAACAAAATTCCTGTAGATGAGAACCTTCAAAAAAGAGGGATCCCTCTGGCCTCTGTTTATACCCTCTGTCATGCTGCAGTAGAGACTTCTCTGCATTTGTTTCTTCATTGTTCCTATGCTTTTCCTCTTTGGAATTGGTTAGAAACCCTTATTGGAAAGCATATTGATAGGTCCTTTTTTGCTGCTCTTCTTCAACTGCCTAGCAATACCTGGAGTCATCAGCTCACTGAGGTGGTCATAACCTATATTATTAGCACAATCTCAACAATTTGGCATTGTAGAAACCACGATAGGTTTGAAGACAAGTCAATTAGTACTGCCCAAGCATTGGCAAGGATCCAAAGGGACACTGCAATGATTGGCAACTTCTCTAAGTCCACTACTAACCCTTCTCTGGAAGAGTTTATGATGCTTAGAGCTTTTAGAGTTCATCCAAAATACACCATGGCCCCTATTATTATGGAAGTGAGGTGGCTCCTCCCTAATCCTGGTTGGGTGAAGATTAACACTGATGGGGCTGCTCATAGCTCCCCGGGTCATGCTAGAGGTGGTGGTATTTTCAGAGACTGCTTTGGGGAAATGTTGGGTTGTTTTGCAATTTATATGAACATCCAAGACTCTCTCTACGCCGAATTGTTTGCATCAATCTTGGCCATAGCCATGGCTAAATGGAAGGGTTGGTCTGTAGTTTGGCTTGAATGCGATTCAAGTATGGTTGTTGACATATTCAAGGGTAAATTCCAAGTTCCTTGGAAGTTAAGAAATAGTTGGAGTAAGTGTTGTCGCATTCTTAATGTTTTGAATTTCAGAGTTTATCATATTTATAGAGAAGGCAATACTTGTGTTGATAAACTTGCCTCCTTTAGGGTGAACTCCATGGTTAACTCTTGGTGGAACTCAACCCCTTCTTTTCTTTTGCACGAATACAATAGGAATAGGCTTTTATTGCCTAACTATAGCTTCAAGCATATGTAACCTCCTCTTTTAATCAATGAAGTTCCTGGGTGTGCCGTCACCCTTGTTTTAAAAAAAGTGTAATAGTTTTGAGAAATTATTTTGGGCTTTTTTGGGCCGGACAAAATTGGGTTTTCATAACTGTCAATCTTTACTTTTTGCTTACCAAATTGAAAGAAAAATGAGATTTGATAGATATCATGGTAAGTAACTAGTAACGAAATAAAAATTAATTTTGTCAAGGCAGAGGAAATCAACCCATTCTAACATTGGATGATGGGGAACCATCGATTTGATGAAGTAGTTCGAGAATCTACTGAAAAATAAGTCATCGATTTGGTGAAACAGTTCCATAATCTTCTATAGGTGAACCATCGATTTGGTGAAGCAGTTATAGAATTTGATGTAGGTGGACCATCGATTTGATAAAGCAGTTCGAGAATCTGGTGTAAGTGGACTATCGATTTGTTGAAGTAGTTCAAGAATCTAGTGTAAATAGACTACTGATTTGGTGAAGCGGATCCAGAATTTGCAGTAGGTGCACCATGGATTTGGTGCAACAATTCCAAAATCTGCTATTGTGGACCATAGATTTGTTGAAACAGTTCAAGAATCTATTGTGGTGGACCATCAATTTGGTAAAGTAGATCGAGAATTTTTTATGGTGGACAAACCATTTGGTGAAGAAGTTGGAGAATCTGTTGTAGGTGGACCATGGATTCAATGAAGCAGTTATAGAATATGATACGATGGACCATAGATTTTTTTGTGAAGCAGTTGGAGAATGTGTTGTAGGTTGTGAAGCAACTCTAGAATCTAATATTGTAGACCATCAGTTTTAGTGAAGCGGTTTGAGAATCTTCTATAGGTGGACCACAGATTTGGTGAGCAGATCCAGACTTTGCTATAGTGGACAATCAATTTGGTAAAGTGATTTGAGAATCTGCTCTGGTGTACCATCAATTTGGTGAAGCATTTCGAGAATATACTAATTTGGACCATCGATTTGGTGAAGCATTTTCAGAATTTGTTGTAGGTGGACAATAAATTTGATGAAGTAGTTCTAGAATCTATTATGGTGGACAATAAATTTGGTGAAGCAAATCGAAAATATGCTTTGGTGGACCATCAATTTGGTGAAGAAGTTCAAGAATATGGTGTAGATGGACCATGGATTTGGTGAAGTAGTTCCAGAATCTGCAATAGTAGACCATGGAAACATTTTAATTAGGGGCAATAATGGAAACATTTTAAAATCATGGTATAAATGGAAGGGAAATCATTTTATTCTAACATGTGTTCAAATCCCTCTATAAATAGAAGGGATATGACACAATGTAGACAAACAAGGAAAACCTACATAGAAAAACACCAAAATAAAGAGAGCAACACATAAACATAGAATAATTAGATATGGTGCTAATATCATCTTTGATCTGTAATCGACTCTCGAGCTAAAAACACATGTTAAAGGACCTTATTAACCAATTTGGGCATAAAATAGAGTTTTCTATATTTTAACCGCAAAAATCATAATAGCAATTGCAATAAGTCACGTAACCAACAATTAGGACATGACAATTAGTATTCCAATTCGGTTGAATGTACTTAATTTTACTAGTATTCAGTAAAAGCAATATTTTCCAATGTTTAAGTTTTCAACTTAACTTTCTTTTCATTTTTGTCAAATCAATTTCAATTTTGAAATTAGGGAAGCATTAGAACAATCTTTCGTTTTACGTATAGAGAAGAGGTACTGAAAGTGTTTTTGCTTATATTTGAACAATTTAAGAACTTAAGAACGTAAAATTCATAATTTTATTTTGTTCTCAGTACTGAGTTATTTCTTTGTGTTAGATCATATTTTTACCGATACCATAATTAGGAACTATATTCATGACAACTAGTTGATCATTGTTTTATTTATGAGTGTGATACATTCCAAAAACTATTAATTAACATGAGTTCCTCTGTTATGAGATTAAGTTATATTTTCGGTTACATCTATTTGGAAAAGTAAAAATTAATTGGCAAATCACTTAAACACTCAAGGTTGTTGTGAAGGTTGGGAGCTCACAAATTCAAAACACAAGATCTTCAATCAACAAGACTTGACCCGTCCAAACAACACAATCACACTTCGGCCAACACCTTCCAAATTCAAGGAGAGTCGTGTGATGATAAGATGACTTGGTCAAGCATTCAAGGCTCAAAATATTCGGCCAAGTCTCAAAATTTTGAATTAGTCAAATCCTCATGGAACATTTCAGCTCAACCACTCCATTCAGTTAGGATTTTAATTTCAAATTTCATTTGTAAGTAAGGCTTAGACTTAGTCAATTTCTATGGTAGCATAGGGCTACTGAATTTACTATTTATATAATCATTTCATCATTAATGAAAATTAAGTTTATTTTGGACTAAAAGTCAAAGTGTATTTTAGTTGATAGAGTTCTCGTAAACCCTAAGTGGTTGTGACCACCATTTTTGTTCTTATCAAGCTTCCTACCTTGTGGTGAACCTCACTTTGACTTATCAAGCATTCCATGCTTGTGGTGCCTCACCCTTCATTCCTTTTTCCATTTCCCTTGTACCTCAAGCACACATCAACTCCTTTCCTACAAATTCCATTCAATCTGTGACCATCCCTTCCATATTTCATTTATTCCATCACCATCATCATACACCAACCATTCACCATCTTCCGTAAACATTCAAGTCGAGACAAACCCTAAAACACTTACCCTAACCGAGATCATCCAACCCTAATTCACATACCCCGACTTTGATGTAGTCCAATACACTTTCCCTTATCCAAACAACCACAAATTCCTACCCTAATCACATCATGTCATGACATACACTACACCTAAACTTTCCATACACTTGTCCTACACACAAACCCTACACTTCCCTTAAACTCGGGCCAAATCACACCAAAAACCCTAATCCAACAATCTAACCGAGATCCTAAGCCTTACACCTTCAATCCCCCATAACCTAACCTAATCCTTACACACAAAATGAATCAAAACCCATCCTAAACCTACCAAAACCATCAAACCGAGACCCTACACACAAAATTCCTAACTTCAAGCTAATAAATGTTCTTAAAACAAAGGCAGCCCAACAGGTGGTCATCAAAGCTAGTTTTAACTTGAAAAAGTCTAGTCTAGAGAGGAGCCTTACAATTTCACCTCGGTCAACATCCTTGATTGTGATACTCCAAAATATGATTAATGCCCAATTTCAAACACTCCAAAGGAAATTGGATGAAATGAGGATTCATTATGATAGGTGATTTGATGAGAGACATGGTGATTCAAGTGGCCATGAAAGGAGGAGAAGGAGGAAGTCTAAAAAGGATAGGCCGAGAGATGAGAGGCAAGAGGAGAGGAGGCAAAGTGATAGACACAATTCTTCAAGCTTACTTGGAAGGGGAATTCAAGATGGGACAAGTCTTTGATTGCCATCACTACTTCGAGAAGAAGAAAATGAAGGTGGCAACCCTTGAATTTAAGAAGTATGTCATGGTGTGGTGGGGTCAATTTCAAAAGGATAGAAGGAGGTCTGGAGATGAACTCATGGACACTTGGGAAGAATTGAAAGTAGTGATGAGGAAAAGATTTGTGCCTCGTTCCTACCAAAGGGATGTGTACAAAAATTGCAAACACTCACTCAAGGTTCCCAAACCGTGGATGAGTACTTCAAGGCCATGGAGTTGGCCTTGCTAAGGTCCAACCTCAATGAGGACCGAGATGCAACAATGGCTAGATTTCTTCATGGGTTAAATCTAGAAATCTAAGATGTTGTGGAGTTGTAACCTTATGTGGAGCTAGATGACTTGGTACAAAAATCCATGAAGGTGGAGCAAAAAAACAAGAGGGGGAAGTCTAAGTATTCCTATAGCACCTAAAAATATAAATCTTGGAAGGATGAGCCAAAAAGGGAGAGTCCTAAAACTAAGGAGGTTGTGAGCACCCACAAGCCAAACCAACCAGCCATGGAGACCAACACCAAAACTAGAGATGTGAAGTGTTTTAATTGCCTTGGTCGAGGTCACGTTTCTTAATAATGTCCTACCAAGAGGACAATGGTGATCACTAATGGGGTTGTGGAGTCCCAATCTGAACCCTCAAGTGGAGAGGAGTGTGATGAGGATGTGTTCATGCCAGAAGGTGATATCCTAATGATTAGGAGGCTCTTAAGCAGCCAAGTCAAAAGGCATGAGAAAGGCCAAAGCTTCAATCTTTTTCACTCAAGGTGCTTGATTCGAGGGAAAGTATGCACCTTGATCATTGATGGAGGTAGCTGCACCAATGTGGTTACTCAAAGGTTATTGTCAAAACTAGACCTTGAGACTAAACCACACCCCATTCCTTACCAACTCCAATGGCTAAGTGAGATAGGGGAAATGGTGGTGGATATACAAGTGATAGTTCCCTTTTTCATAGGGAAGTATCATGATGATGTCTTATGTGATGTGGCTGTTGAAAGCGTTATTCAGTGTTTATTTTAGTTGGGAGTTTTCTCCTCTCAACAAATCGTTCTGACAATAGTGTCAATTTGTTGAAAGATTAATACTCTCATTTTTGTTATGTTCTTTTATTTGATTAAGTAAGAGAACTCAGTTTTACTCTTTGTTCACCATCTCGGCTTTGTTGAAATAAATTCCAACGCCGGTATAATGGCTTCAAGAATATTCCAGTTACAACTTACTTCTTTAATAATCATGCATATAAGTCATTCATTCTTTTCCCCATCTCGGCTTGTCAGAATAAATTCTAATGTCGGTACAATGGTATCGAAGCAATTACCTATTATATAATTATTAAGTAATTTTGAATACCATCTCGATTTTTGTGGAATAAATTCCAACATCGGTTTAATGGTATTCTAATATATAAAAGTGATGAACAGTTAGTTGTTAGATACAAATAAATAAA
>NC_032011.1:7856844-7858313 GCF_001865875.1 Lupinus angustifolius | reverse complement strand
TTCTTGAGGAGACAAAATCTTTTTGAATAAGGAAAATATATTTCTCATCTTCTTTTGAGTTTGAACTACTTAGACAAGTTCCTATGTTTAACTTTGGTTAACCCCAAACACCAAGGTCTGAAATCCTCCTTGTATATCCTAACATGGTAGAATGATAAACACTTATATTCATCACTAAAAAAATAATACAGCCATAAAAGAGATTAGGTTGTCACACCCTAACCATTGGCGACTCTAATATTGAATGAGTGATGAATGTAAGATCTAAAGAAAAGCATGCTTAACTTGGAAAATAAACTAAGTAGTACAACTACTTCTTAGTTTATTTGTTAAGTGTTTGAGACAAGTAATTTTACTGACTTGAAATCATTTTTTGGGGTGATCAATCTAAAAAGAGCATTAAGTACTTCTCAAACAAATAATATTAACCAAAGCACCAACTTGAATGATTAAAATCCAAACTTTTGTAAATTAAGAAGAAGTAGAAATTACATAACCTTGTTCAAAAGAAAATGTTTAGGAGCATGAGCTATCCATCCAAGGATTGGATGCTTTTGAGTTCCAAATGAGAGTACAAAATTAGTTTTTGCATCTCATTTGCCTTCTCCTTTTCTCCTCTTGAATTATAAACTACAAATTACAAAACTCACTTGAATTCTATGAAAAACTACTCTAAAACTAGCTTAAAAACTACCTAAAATGAAAGGAAAAGAAGAGGAATCAACTAGGAAGAATTTAGAATGAATTTACAATGTTTTACAAATGAGAATTTCGTGCCTTTTTATAGGCCAAAGTGTTGGATGCTCAGCTGCCTTGTTTAGCAGCTAAGTTGCTCACCTTTAGCCCCTATGAAGAGCCACTTTGGTCCCTACTTAACCCCTATGGTGGGCTAGGTTACATGCATGATGACACCTCCTCCTTCTTGTCATAACCTTATGTCATCCATGAGGTCATGTTCTTGTCCTTTAAGTAAAGAAAAGTAAGATGTTCCGTGATTTGACCAAAAAATCACTTTTCTGGTGCGCCAGCCGCTTAGCCCACCTGTTTCCCCGCTAAGCTGTCTGTTTCAGCAGCTTGGCTGACCTGGTTCCCCGCTCAACTGCATGTTTTAGCCGCTCAGCTGACCGGTTCCACGCTCAGCTGCCTGTTTCAGCAGCTTAGCTGGCCCGGCCTGGTGCTTGGTGCTGGCTGACCTGACCTGGTGCTTGGTGCTGGCTGACCTGACCTGGTGCTTGGTGCTTGACTGACTTAGCCTGGAGCTTGGTGCTTGGCTGACCTGGGCTGGTGTTTGGTACTTGGCTGGACAGCTTTGTGCTTGATTTCTTCATGGTGAAGCAACCTTTTTTCCTTTGGTTTGTTATTGATTTTGTTTGTTGGTTGCTTGACACTTTTGGGTTGTTTTCTTTAAGTTTAAGGTAAGCATTTGATTTTTGCAAGTTGTTTGGCCTACATTAACTTAGATTTCTTCA
>NC_032011.1:7856246-7856744 GCF_001865875.1 Lupinus angustifolius | reverse complement strand
ATCAAAACTTATGCATGATTCCTTTTAAGTTCCATGAGATGTGTTTATGATTATGTGACTTTGACTCATAATGCTTCAAACTAAGAATTGAACACATCTTTTCAAAAACTCATTTAGCAATTCCCTTATTAAAAATGTTATCAATCAAAGAGATGCATTTCACACACGGTTCAAGAATGGAACCAAATGGAGTAAGTGTTTCACTCAAAACTCAACTTGTTAGATTTGCAAGAATTTAATTTTGTTTTTCGTGTTAACACTTACTTTTATTGCACAAATTTTTCAAGAATCACTAAGGTCTTCTTTAGGTTGTAATGGGGCTTGGCTATCAAAGGAAATTGGTTTTTCAAGATATTCAAAGATACTTTCAAAGTTAAAAGAGAGCAAAAATTAATTTTTCATTAAAAACATATACTCCTTTCAACTTTTTTCCATTTTTCCTTCCCTCATTCTTTTTCTTGACCTTTTTGTGTAACTTCTCTTTAATTTTCTCAATCT
>NC_032011.1:7855488-7856146 GCF_001865875.1 Lupinus angustifolius | reverse complement strand
ACGAGGATGAGGATAAGAGGAGGACGAGAATGAGGATTAGGATAGGGTGAGGATGAGGATGAGGATGACAAAGAGGATGACGACGAGGATGAGGATAAGAGGAGGACGAAAATGAGGATTAGGATGAGGATGAGGATGAGGATACGAGGAGGATGAGCATGAGGATATGATGAAGAGGAGGATGAGGACAAGGACGAGGATGAGGAAAGGAAGAGGACGAGAATGAGGATGAGGATAGGATTTGGATTATGACGAGGATGAGAGGAGGAGGAGGACGAGAATGAGGATGAGGATAGGATGAGGATGAGGACGAGGAAGTGGATAGGATGAGGACGAGAATGAGGTTGAGGATGAGGATAGGATGAGGAAGAGGATAGGTTGGGGATGAGGAAGAGGATGAGGATAGGATAGGATGAGGACGAGAATGAGGACGAGGATGAGGATAGGATTAGGATGCTAATGAGGATGAGGATTGGATGAGGAGTAGAATCAGGATGATGAAGAGGATGAGGATAGGATGATGATGAGAATGTGGATGAGGATAAGGATAGGGTGAGGAGGAGGATGAGGATGAGGATGAGGAGTGGATGAGGATGAGGATGAGGATGAGGAAGTGGATGAGGATGAGGATGAGGATGAGGATGAGGATGAGGATGAG
>NC_032011.1:7855121-7855388 GCF_001865875.1 Lupinus angustifolius | reverse complement strand
GGATGAGAATGAGAATGTGGAAGAGGATGAGGATGAGGATGTGGATAAGGAAAGGATGAGGAAGAGGTGGATGATGAGGATAGAATGAGGACGAGAATAAGGACGAGGATGAGGATGACGATGAGGATAGGATGAGGACGAGGATGAGGATGAGGATAGGATGAGGACGAGCATGAGGATGAGGATAGGATGAGGACGAGGATGAGGATGGGGATGAGGATAGGATTAGGACGAGAATGAGGATGAGGATGAGGATGAGGATGAGGA
>NC_032011.1:7854779-7855021 GCF_001865875.1 Lupinus angustifolius | reverse complement strand
TAGGTGTATTGTAACCACTGATACCTAACAAGTGGTATCAGAGCTAGTACCAAGTGCTAGCTCAACCGCGTATTCGTGATCCTAAAGGGAAAAGGAATGGGTTCTTCAAATCCATTTGGTGGTGATGGGTCATCCATTAATCGACCACCAATATTCAGTGGTGAAAGGTATGCCTACTGGAATGTGCGCATGCAAATTTTTATCGAGGCCATAGACTCGGATATTTGGGAAGCCGTAGTCAA
>NC_032011.1:7847092-7854679 GCF_001865875.1 Lupinus angustifolius | reverse complement strand
GGTAGAATCATAAACACTTATATTCATCACTTAAACAATACTACGGCCATAAAAGAGATTAGGTTGTCACACCCTAACCATTGGCGACTCTAATATTGAATTAGTAATGAATGTAAGATCTTAAGAAAAGCGTGCTTAACTTGGCAAATAAACTAAGTAGTACAACTACTCCAAAGTTTATTTGTTAAGTGTTTGAGACAAGTAGTTTTGACTTGAAATCATTTTTTAGGTGATCAATCTAAAAAGAGCATTAAGTACTTCTCAAACAAATAATATTAACCAAAGCACCAACTTGAATGATTAAAATCCAAACTTTTGTAAATTAAGAAGAAGTAGAAATTACATAACCTTGTTCAAAAGAAAATTTTTATGAGCATGAGCTATCCATTTAAGGATTGGATGCTTATGAGTTCCAGATGAGAGTACAAAATTGATTTTTGCATCTCATTTGCCTTCTTCTTTTCTCCTCTTGAATTCTATGAAAAACTACTCTAAAACTGGCTTAAAAACTACCTAAAATGAAATGAAAAGAAGAGGAATCAACTAGGAAGAATTTAGAATGAATTTACAATGTTTTACAAATGATAATTTCGTGCCTTTTTATAGGTGAATTTCATGCCTTTATATAGGCCAAGGTGTTGGGTGCTCAGTTGCTGACCTTTGGCCCCTATGAAGAGCCACTTTGGCCCCTACTTGACCCCTATGGTGGGCTAAGTTACATGCATGGTGACACCTCGTCCTTCTTGTTATAGCCTTATATCATCCATGAGGCCATGTTCTTGGCCTTTAAGCAAAGAAAAAGTAAGATGTTCCATGATTTGACCAAAAAATCACTTTTCTGGTGCGCTAGCCGCTTAGCCCACCTGTTTCCCCGCTTAGCTGCCTGTTTCAGCAGCTTGGCTGACCTGGTTCCCCGCTCAGCTGCATGTTTTAGTCGCTCAGCTGACTGGTTCCACGCTCAGCTGCCTGTTTCAACAGCTTAGCTGGCATGGCCTGGTGCTTAGTGCTGGCTGATCTGGCCTGGTGTTTGGTGGTTGATTGACTTGGTTTGGAGCTTGGTGCTTGGTTGACCTGGTTTGGTGCTTGCTTGGTTGACCTGGCCTGGGGCTTTGTGCTTGGCTGGACAGCTTTGTGCTTGATTTCTTCATGGTGAAGCAACCTTTTTTCCTTTGGTTTGTTATTGGTTTTTTTTGTTGGTTGCTTGGCACTTTTGGGCTGTTTTCTTTAAGTTTAAGGTAAGCATTTGATTTTTGAAAGTTGCTTGGTCTACATTAACTTAGGTTTCTTCAAGACGAAGTAAGCTACCTTTCTTCAAAGCTAAGTAACCACATTAAGCACATAGCATGCCATGCTTTAACTTGATTACTTTCAACAATTCATTTTGAGCTTGTGTCTTGAATTTTGGCTTGAATCCTTATCCATCTTTGAATTTATTCTTTAATATTCAATTTCCTACTAAACTCAATGAAAACTTGGACAAGAATTAATAAAGAACCAATTTATTTAATCAAGCAAAATTTACCTAAAAAGTGTTAATTGAAGTTGGTTTTCTACAATTTGCATAGGATAAGTGCCATAAAATTATGGTGAAAAGTGTATACTTTTGGCACTTATCAGTGGCTCATATGGTCGCTAGCTATATCTTGTTAGGGAGACCATGGAAATTTCTTTCTAGAAAAACTCAAAGGTTAAAAGTTCAATTCTTAGGAACGACATTTATTAAGAGTGGTAATCGCACATCTTGAAAGAGATTAGCTTCTTACCCATTAATCGATGAATACCTTTTATAAACCAAAAATACCGACATAAATTATCTATTTTTATTCCAATGTCTATAGAAAAAATATATAAACGGAAGACTAGTCTCATTGAATAAATCAAGAAGAGAACTGAATGTTCAACTAAAATATTAAAAAATAGAGCTATTATTTCAAACTTTTGATTTATTATAATAAAAAAATATTATTTCAATATAATTATTCATATACTTTAATTCATTCAAACAATTACTAATTAAAAGACATATCCTACCTTGAGTTCCAACTTGTTTTTATAGTCTTTTTAACATGTGTATCTTAAGACAATTTTGTTCTGCTAGACTAATGATACTTTGACCCCAAGTATCTTTGGAATCCCGCTTACGAGGATCTCATTTATGAATTATGATTGCAAACAATTACCACTCTTAGATTTATGTCATTCCCCAGTCCCATGAGTCATCCTTTAATATTTTCTTTTATGCTTGCCCATAAAAATGATTCACGTACCTGGAAAGAAATTAATATTTTGCCCATAAAATAAGAGGATACCCTTGGTATAGTATCCAAAAAAATAGTGTTATGGGAAAATACTTTTGGTGGCGTAAAAAAAGAAAACTACACAAAAGGCTAACAATTAGTTTTAACGTAAATAGCAACCATTTCAACGAATTTATTATTAAAAATGGATAACATTACAGAAAAAAATTCTTCCAACACTTGTCAAAACAAATTTATTTCCATAATTTTTTTGAATTTGAGAACTTATGCATCTTTCTCTTTTTCATTCTTTTAGCTTAGATGTTGCTTTTCCCTTTCCATTTTTGCAAACTTTGAACATTATGACACTTTTTTCTTTCTTTCCGACAAACTTCTACTTCATTCATTCTTTTAGAAAAAGATATAGCACAAATCCTCAATTCAACAGTTTTCCTTTGATATAACACATTCACATACACTCGATAATCACTCCACAAAATGGAAACTAGTACCAACTAAGAGGTAAATGTTTTTCTCATGATTAGAATTGGGTGCCATAGAAAATTCAGCATGTAAGTTATATTTGATTAGGCTCAAAGTAAGTAACATAAGATAAAAAGTGAGGGGTCGGAAAAAATAAAATTTTAGGGTACGGTCAATTTCCGAGAGAGTTTTTATGGGGAGGGAAGAGCAATGTAGGGAATTAAGAGTCATCTCACAAGTTTATTTTATGGCTCTTAACGCTTTCCATTCCATTTCTTCACGTCCAAAATTGGATTTTAGAGGAAAATGAAAGACTTAGCCATAAAATATAGATGTCTCTGAAGCCTTCCCTTTCACTTCCTTCCTCTCTAATACTTAACTCGCAAATAGACTCATAAGTGCCTTATTCATCTTAATGCATGCAAGCAATGATCAACCTTATAATTGTCGCAACTGAAGTTCTACAGCAATAAAATCATGAGAAATGTCACTAAGGCCTTGTTTGGGAGTGGGGTTTTGGAGGGTAAGGGAAGGAAAGGGGTGGCTTTGGAAAGCCTTCCCCTTGTTTGGGAGTTGGATCAAGGAGAGATGAAGTTTTTGGAGGGTTTCTCAATCCCTCCAAAACTCTCCATATGTCTATTTTTAAAGTTCCCCCAATTTGAGGGGTTTTTGGAGATAAAATATCAAAATAACTAAATATGTTTAGTAATAACATATAATTATATATTATTGTCCATTTCTCGTTGTTAATTACATTTTTAATGGAAAATAAAAAAATATTCTTACATTATCATTAGTTTATCCTCCATCTAAATTTCATACTCCCAAACAAGGGATAGGATTTCCTTCATTTTCCCTTCCCTTCCTCCCCCTTCCTAACCGTTTAGATTCATCATTGTTTTTTAAAGGAAGAAAATTATTTTTAAACGAGTAAACAACCAGTATAATTGATTAATGTACTGATCATAATCGATTAACAGAACTGTCCTTAATTGATTAACCTTGTTGATAAGCGATTAAATGTAGTAGTTTTATTTTCCATGCAAATATCGGAAAAGCGAGATTAGTGATCCGCTATACCTATTCACCCCCCCCCCTTCTAGGTGTATTATTAACTCACTAGTACCCAACAAGTGGTACCAGAGCTAGTACGAAGGTGCTAGCTTGGCCACTAAATTCCTTGATCCAAGAGATTAATCACCATGGGTTCCACAAACCGTTTCGGCGATGATGGCGCATCCATCAACCACCTTCCGATCTTCAGTGGCAAGGGGTATGCCTACTGGAAGGTGCGCATGCAAATCTTTATTGAGGCAATAGACACAGAGATTTGGGACTCCATTGTCAACGGGCCTTTTACTCCACTTCACTTAGTGGTTGGTGAACTTAAAGAAAAACCAAAGGGATTGTGGACTGACGAAGAAAGACGTAAAGTCCAGCATAATCTTAAGGCAAAGAACATAATAACCTCTTCCTTATCATACGATGAATTCTTTCGGGTATCATAGTGCCTAATTGCAAAAGAGATGTGAGATACTTTGCAAGTAACCCACGAAGGCATAAGTGAGGTTAAGTGCGTAAGATTGAATGCGTTAACACATGAATATGAGATGTTTCGTATGTTTCCATATGAATCAATTAATGAAATGTAGAAAATATTCACTCATATTGATTATCATTTAATTGTTTTAGATAAGAGTTTTGCTATTGGTGAACTTACTAACAAAGTGTTACGTTGTCTTGATAGGAAATGGAAGCCCAAGGTAACAACAATTATGGAGTCGAAAGACTTAGACACAATGCCACTAGGAACACTCTTTGGTAAACTCCAAGAACATGAAAGTAGAGTTGGGATGCTTAACAATGCATGAAGATTCAGACCGAAATAAAAAGGGGATCTCTCTAAAAGTTACATCATCTCAACCACAAGAAGAGAGACAATGATGATTCCGGGTTTGAATTAGATGATGAAACCTTAACTCTCCTGGTTAGAAAGTTTGGCAAGTTTCTCAAGAAGAAAGGATGGTTTAAGAGCTTTCAAAAGAAAGAGGCAAGTGATTCAACTAGAAGAGGCAAGTGATTCAACCAGAAGAGGCAAAGCTCCCAAAGATCGCCTCATTTGCCATGAGTGTGGCAAACAAGGCTATATGAAATTCCAATGCCTGAGTCACCTCAAGAAGGTTGAACATGATAAAAGCAACCCCCAGGAATTTAAATCCAAGAAGGCCTACATAGTATGGGATGTACCGGAGGACGAGACAACAAGTAGCACATCTGATGAAGAGGAGACTGCCAAATTATGCTTAATGGCAAACGCTCAAGAAATTGACAACACAAGCAATTTGGATGACACGAATGAGGTACATTTTTCTTACGCTTCTTCGTGTTCCGATGAGTCTCCTACTTATGATGAATTGTATAGTGCATTTGTTGAGTTGCATGACGAGCTTAAGAAATTAGCAAAAGTAAATGTTGATAGAAAACGAGTCATCATGTTGCATGAAAGTAAAATAACTAAAATGCAAGAGGAATTAAATGAATTGAAACTAGAAAATGAGACTCTTGATCTTATTTACTCTTCTGCCTCATGTAGTTGCGCCACTAAGTTAATTGAAACCCCTATATGTGTTCAATGCGATATTTTAAATGCTGAAATTTCTGATTTAAAGGATAAATTGGCAAAGTTCACATATAGTAGTTATAACTTGAACAACCTACTTGCTACATCTAGAAATGTAGGTAATCATGGAGGTCTTGGGTATAAACCAAAGAACAATAGAAGACCAGATAGGAGGCAAGTAGATTACATGCATAATAGGACTAATCATAAAAAGCCTACTTGTTTTTATTGTGGTAAACATGGTCATACATCTATATCATGCTACATTAGGAAATATGGAGTATCTAGTGGTAAATATGTATGCATGCAAAAAGGGCAAGAATCTATGATTACTAACAAGAAAGGACCAATATAACTTGGGTACCTAAACAATGCAAGTAAAATTGTTTTGTAGGTATGCCTTCGGACTTAGGGACAACACTGGTACTTAGACAGTGGATGTTTGAGGCATATAACAGGTGACAGATCAAAGTTTCTGGATCTCTCACTAAACAGTAAAGGTTATGTCACTTATGGAGACAACAATAAAGGGAAGATACTAGGCGTTGGAAGGATTGGAAATGCTTCACAAGTTATAATAGAAAACGTGTTATATGTCGAAGGACTACGACACAACCTACTAAGCATTATCCAACTGTGTGACAAAGGTAATAAGGTATCTTTAGACTCAAACTGTTGCATCATTCATGATATGGTAAATAATAATGTTAAGTTTATAGGGTAGCGAATAAATAACATTTATATGATCGATTTGGATGATGTCACCACTCTGTTTTTAAAATGGTTTATGACTAAAGAGAGTGACATTTGGCTGTGGCTGACATGGTGCATATTGCTTGCTATGTAATTAATCGAGTACTACTTAGGCTTACACTCTTAAAAACTCAATATGAATTGCTCAAAGGCCGAAAACCTAATATTTTACACTTGCATGCTCTTGGATGTAAATGCTTCATATTGAATAATGGTAAAAGATTACTAGGAAAATTTGATTCGAAAGCTAACGAGGGAATATTTTTGGGGTACTCTATTCATAGTAAAGCATAATGAGTCTTTAATAAATATACTACACATGTTGAAGAGTCTGTTCATGTAAAATTTGATGAATCTTCTCCGAAAGAGAAGAGAAGGTTGTGTGTAATGATGTTTCAGGTGCGCTGGAAAATGCATAAACAAAGAACATGGAAATTGAAAACGAGGTTCAGGATAATCAGGAAATAAATGCAGATCATCAAGAAATGCATATGGTGTGGAAGACAAAGAAAGATCATCTGCTCAACAAGGTTATAGAGGAGTTTGAAATGTCGATAATGGGCGAGCTGACATTCTTTCTAGGACTACAAATAAAACAAATGAGCAGCGGGATATTCATTCACCAAACAAAATATTGTATGGAACTATTTCAAAGATTCGAGATGGATAAGTGTAAAGAAGCAACAACACCCATGGCATCATCCTACTATCTCGACAAAGACGAAAAAGGTAACAAAATATCGTGGCATAATTGGTTCTTTATTGTATTTAATTGTTAGTCGCCCCGATATAATGTTTAGTGTATGTATGTGTGCAAGATATCAAGCCTCACCTAAGGAATCTTATTTTAGTGTTGTAAAACGTGTTATGAAATATCTTAAAGGAACAATATCTATGGGTTTATGGTCTCCTAGGGATGCTTCTTTGTCCCTAATAGGATATTCTGATTCTAACTTTGCGGGATGCAAGTTAGACAGGAAATGTACTAGCGGGACTTGCCACCTTTTGGGTAGCTCCTAAGTATCATGGCGTAGTAAGAAGTAAGTTTTTGTTGCTTTGTCTATCGCCGAAGCGGAATACATTGCAGCATGCGTGTGTTGTGAAAGTGCGCATGTCAAGAGGAGCACTTTGGAATGCTTGCTCACTATGTGTTTTGGTTTTGATGAGGACAACTTGTGTTTCATAAGAGCTTGAAGATCATCAACAAATCAACGTGCTTAAGTCTCAAGATTGGTATTAGACTTAGACTAGTAATTAGTTTAGGGTGAGTCTAAGGCTTACGTAAACTCAATACATCTCTCATATGCATAAAACATTAAATCATTTTATTTTTGAGACATGGCATTCATAATATGTCCATGCATCACATATATACATGTTATCTGTGCATCCTAGGCATAAACTTAGTGTTGAACATGTATAAATTAAGTGCATAACGTATTTGAGTTTTGCAATTTAAAAATACACTTGGAAATATGCAGTTAATCGATTAAG
>NC_032011.1:7838459-7846992 GCF_001865875.1 Lupinus angustifolius | reverse complement strand
TCAACTAATACATTGTCATGTTATATGAGACTTGTGTTAGAGTTTTATAGTAAGGTCTTAATTGTTTAATTTGAGCATTGTAATTGCTTTAGATTACTCTATGTTTTTGTTGTAAAAAGTGTTGTAACTTTGGGAATCTCAAGGTGTCTTACCACCAACGAGATTGTGTTGTATCTTCGTTAGCTTAGAGATCTTGATAGAAAGAATAGGTTCTTGGCTGGGGCTACACCGCAAGAAAGGTTTTCTTGGGCGGTAGGAAGGGAGTCAAACCAAGGGATAAGGTTCTTTAGTTTCAAGAAAAAGTCTTAAGTGTTGTAATTGAAAGAATTGTTTGTAAAACGTTATTTCAATTATAGTGAAGAAAAATATCCCAGATCAGCCGGGAGGCCTGGATGTAGTTTGCAAGTGGACCCGCAAACGAACCAGGATAAAAATCGTGTTGCACGTTTTTCTTTCTCTCTCTCTCTCTTTATTGCTTTAATCGATTACTTTGCATAGTTGTTTTAATTGTAATAATCTGTTTCTATATTATACTGTTGAAACTCTGATATATCTGTTAGCTCTGTATATTTGCATTGATCTCTCTTAATTGTCGTGCAAGAAACCGAATCTGTTTGTGTAATATGAGCTATTTTAATCAATTAAATTCCTTGCATTAATCGATTATTCTTTCTCTGTTAATCGATTAATCTGGGGTTATTTCAGCATTATTTGTTGTTTGCGAAAAGCGGATACTTTGACCGCTACACCTATTCAACCCCCCTCCTTCTAGGTGTATTTTAGCCACTGATACCTAACATGTTGCACTCAAATTCTATGGATGAAGCAGCAACTATCAGACTTTGGCTTAAAACTAGTAAATATTCCTATAAAATGTGATAACACTAGTGCCATAAATCTATCAAAGAGCCCTATTTTACATTCTAGAACTAAACATATAGATATTAGACATCACTTTTTAAGAGATCATGTACAAAAAGGTGACTCCATACTTGAATTTGTTGAAATCTCGAAGCAATTAGCATATATTTTCACGAAGCCCCTTCCACAGGATACATTCTTTGTGTTACGTAGAGAACTTGACATACTTGATGGAAAATATCTAAACTAATATGCTTAAGGTAATTATGTGCCTTTGCTTCATCTTGATTATGTGCTTACGAATGATATATTTTATGACTGCATGCTTCCTTATTTAGATTATCTTCATGAATGCTTTTATGCTCTCTTAGTGTGTCAAAATCCTTTAGGTTTGTGTCTTAGAAATAGCACTCTAAGCATACTCTAGAAATCTTTAAAATGCACTAAAATATGTGTTAAGCTCTATCAATAATCGATTGTTCTATGCCTTAATCGATTATTTTGAGTTCCACTAGCCAAAACTAATTTTCATCTTGCATTTTAATCGATTAACACTAATTTTAATCGATTACATGGGCTCAATGTTTTTTGAAAATCTAAAAATTATTATCTGATTAATCGATTATTGTCAAATTCAATCGATTATCTAAGCTCCAAAATTTCAAAATTTTGAAAACTTTAAGTTGGTTAATCGATTAACTTCTGTAGATAATCGATTAACGATAATGCTATATCAGATTCAAGTACCATTTTGGATCATTCTTCACTTAGAACCCTAACCCTCTTTGCTTCCCCCCTTCTGATTCAATCCCCTAAATTGAGTGTTCCTATAGAAATCAATAGCAATTTCAAATACTATCTCGTAGTTCTATCTCTATATAACCCTCAATCACTACAAATCTGAATCCTCACCATTTTCCCTCTTTAGAAACCCTAACACCTCAATTCGGAAAATCGATTATCACATAGATTAAATCAGTTTATATCTACAAAGATAAGTGAACCAAGAAGTATGAGAGTGAAGCACAGCGCCAAACGTGTGAGAGGCGGAGAAAAAGGTTCTTCCTCGGCTCAAGGTGGACGAAAGAACCATGGAGACCCTTACTACTCTCCCATTCTTCAAGAAGCTAGATTGGCCAAGTTTCAAGGTTGAAAGCAAACTTACATCCGGTATGCAGATGCAAAATGGCTGGTTGTACAAGGCTTCCAATTCCCACATGGGTTAGAGACTCAAGGAGCAAATAAATTCTTGGAATTGAAAGGTAAACTTTATCATTCGCTCATTAGGGAATTCTATAGCAACTTTAGGTATAAATATGAGTTGTATTCTTCAATGGTAATGGGGAAGATGATTATTCTGGATGAAGAGTTGTTTTTGGATGTTGGAGGTCTTGATAGTGGTGGCCTAAGGCTATGTGACTATAACAATGAGTCATAGGACTCATTTGATGCTATTGAAATGTACAAGTCTTGCCTAACAATGAGTCATATGACTCACTTGTTTGTGCAAGGGGAATTGACCAAAGCAGGGTCATTATCTATAGAAAACCGGCTCTTACACTATTTGATTGCATATATACTAGTTCAGAGGAATAGCAACCATGCTCAACCTACCATCAATGATCTGAAGCTTATGTTTGCCATATGGGAAGGCATTGCGGTAAACTGGCCTTCGGAGATTCTGAAATTTATGCAGGGCATAGCTTCATCTTCATCGAAACTGCTCACATATGGGATATTCATCTCTCGTGTCATTGACTATTACGAGATTGACACATCACATATGGACATTATCATGACAAACTCTCGAGAGTATCTTGTTGATGATAATATGATTCACAAAATGGGCATTTACAAATATGGTAATTAATGGAAATATCAAGAAGATCATAATGCTAGAGTGAATGAAGATATGCCAAATGAAGATAATACTACGAATCCTAGTGAGCTTATCCTTGAGCAACAACCTACTAGGCATTTGTTGAGCCTCAAGAACCATCGTTTGGGCTTGCTCACGTGGATGTTATGGAACAGCACCTCAATGTGTGTATTGATGGATATTTTCAGACTATGAGGGATTCCATGGCTGTTGAATTTCAGCAACAGCGGCAGAGACTATCTGAAGATCTGGAACACATCATTTCCATTGTGCATGCTACACATGGCTCATCCCATCCACCATCTCCACAAGATTAGCACAGATAGAATTGTCTAGTGTGTCTAGGGTGTGTGTGTGTGTGTGTTATGCTTTGGAGATTATCTTTTGGTGTTTATTATATTTTGGTTGTATTTTGTTGTTCTTTTTGTTCAACTCTTATGTACTCATTTGCACTTACTCTTATGGTTTGTAAAACTTTGTTGCTAATTATGGATTATGTTTTCAATCATTGTGTGATACTTTGATTTTATCTACATGTGTTATCCTAATGTTGAATGATTAATATGCTCTGAATATTGCTTAATCATTATCATTGATCATTCTATGAAATTCATGTTAAACTTACACGAATAGGTAAATCTCGCAATCAATTCTGTCATAATCTGTTTTATTACTAAATAATCGATTAACTCCATATAATAATCGATTAATGCTAAACTCTATGCACATGTTCAAGTAATTTTTAGGCTGCTTAATCGATTATCCTTGATTAATTAATCGATTAAGACCAGTAAATTGTGTATATCTTTCCTTACTTTTGGCTTTTAATATCATAATTTGCCATAGCTTTTTGACCATGTCAAAAGGGGGAGAAATGTGTTGTTTGAGTTGTTTTGCAGGTTGAAGTGAGCTTCCGCAAATAATCATGTTGCTACCCTAGCATCACCTCTTACATGGTTTGAGGGGGAGTAGTGCATTCTAATTCAACCCTTTGCAAACATATCATGTCCAACTTCAAATCATCAAACAAAGGAATTATTTTAGTGTTTGTCATCATCAAAAGGGGAGATTGATATGGCAAACAGTCAAAGGATACCATTATAACTGACCTATGAAGTTTGGATGAAGGCAAAGTCTTATATGGAAGCTTGAAGACTTGGACATCTCAACAAACAACATACCAAGAACTCAAGGTCAACGTCATAGAATCTAGGATTGCTTTTTTACATTCTAGAGTCCTAAGATGATTGTCTAGTATTGAGTCTTAGGTTATCTAAACCCACGATGGAAGTGTCTTACAAAAAGTCTAAAATTAAAATCATATTAAACCCAAAATGGAAGTGTCTCACAAAAAGTCTAAAATGAAAATCATATAGGATAAGTAACACTCATGCATTTGCATTAAGCATACATAATTTTGTGCATAAAAGGTTTTAATCATTTCAAAAATCATGTTGCATGCTCATTCATCATATAGGGTGTTTACCATATAGTTAGAAAAACCATTTTTAAAACAATATTAATCGAGTAATCCATTTGGTAAACGATTAAGTCCTGGTGAAATCCGTTAATCAATTAAGAAAAGTCGTAATCGATTAAATGGAGTTAAAGAAGCTATCCTCCCAAGATTCCTGCTTATTAATCGATTAAGCAAGTTTTTAATCGATTAAACCATAACTGAAAATATGTTTACAAGAAACACGTTAATCGATTAATTTGGCATTTAATCGATTAATATCAGTCCAGTCAGTTATGAACTAAATCTGTTATTTTGAAACAGAATAAAATCAGTTTTTAAAATAAGCTTTTCACACTTTCATTAAATCGATCGAAAATAATACTGAAAGAAAAGAAAAACAAAGATTCGTTGTGCTTAAGTTTTAGAAGCTATCTAGTTCATTCTTTGAAGTTTTTCTTGCCTGCATTTTCAAGAGTAAAAAGAGAGAGAAAAGAGATAAAGTTTTTTCAATGTGCCAACATTTTCATTCAGTTGAAAAACCTTGCATGATTTCTACATCTAGTTCTTAGGGTTGTTTGTGAGATCATTCTATCAATGGTTATAGAAAGCCGATTGGAGTGTCGTTATCCATACAATCTTGTGTGCAAAGTAACTTGGAAAAATTCATTAAATTGGGGATAATTCTCGTGGTGTGTGGTATCATCCACAAGTTGAGATTCAGTAGTCTTCACAACGCAGAGAGTCTTAATTGGAGCGGAAGTTTCAGCTAGGGTCAAATTGCGTGAATGGTGTGGTATCCAAGTAGGCATAGATAGAGGTCAAACTGAGCTTGGTGGCTCAATGGTTTCAAGAAAGAAGTTTCTACTAGGATTATTGGAAGTGTGTTTGTTACTGAATTACATTTCTGATAGTGAAGAAAAATCTCTCAGATCAACCAGGAGGCCTGGATGTAGTTTGCAAGTAGAACCGTAAATGAACGAGGATAAAAATCATCAAGCACATTTTCTCTTTCCCTATCTCATTACATTTCTATCTTTACTTGCATTTTGTGATTAATTGCTAATTTTTGTTAATAAGTTAATAATCACGAATCAATATTAAGATAATAAAGATCTAGATTCATCAGTGTTTTCCAAAGCAAGAAAATTGTTTTTCAAAGAGTAAAAACCAGTATAATCGATTAATGTACTGATCATAATCGATTAACAGAACTGTCCTTAATCGATTAACCTTGTTGATAATTAATTAACTACAGCAGCTTTGTTTTCTACGCAAATATCGGAAAAGCAGGATTAGTGATCCGCTACACCTATTCACCCTCCCCCTCTAGCTTTATTCTTACCTCATTGGTACCCAACATATCGATCATTATGGAGTCAATAATTACCCATTAAACCCTTTTAACATATTCTTTTATTTCTATTTTTGGGAAAACGAAATGGAGAGAGAGTAATACATCTACTCTTTTCTAAAAATAGAATTGTTTCCACTAAAACGGTAAATAGTGACCATTAAGTCACTAAAAATCTTTTCAAATTTATTTAAGATTGGAAAATTAAAAATGGGTTGACTTTCTAGCAATTATTAAGCCAATTATCACTCATTAAATCAGTTTAACACTTTTTATATTTTTATTTGAAGGGAAAAGCGAAACTTGGGGGATATAATTTGAGTTGAAATCCTCCCAATATTTAGACAATTAAGTATGCAATTAAATCCCTATCATTTTTATAAATAAAAAAACAAAATGGTGGAATTTGAAATCCCTTATTATTTTAAAAATGTATTTTATTATCATTGAGCCCAAAATGCTCAATTAAACTTTTTTATTTATTAATTTATCAAAAGAGAGTTGAAAGTTTGAATAATAAATTTTTTAAACTTTATTTTAGGTATTTGTTTGTTGTACAAAATTGTATGTTCATACTAAAGAACAAAAACAATTACACAAAAAATAGTTAAAGATAAATGAATGGAAATATTAGAGTTTAAGAGTTAAAAAGAAATATAGTGTTACATTACACAATTCTTTCATTTATCTTATGTATTATATGCCAAATTTACCGTATCGCATACTATACACTAAGAATTCGTCATAATGAATGTTTCATAATATTGAGGTGTACCAAAACAATTGAGAATGTTTCTTTTAAGAAATTTAATAATCGTCTTACCATTAGGAGTGGGAGAGGCAATTGCATCTACATACCCATTTGGGAACAGATTTCACCCCACAAGAATGTTTGAATATGAGTGAAGGACATAAATCAGCCCATAAAGTCAATTCCCTAACAACAGAACACATCTACTTCAAGAATAGAAGCAGCACTTCATCCCGCTTACTGATTCCTCCAGTTCTTTGGCATGAATCACAACTCTGCACATGTTAGTGTACATCTTTAAATAGTGTGGGCCAACAAAACTTAGATTGGAGAACCTTAGAAGTGGTTCTCTTCCCAGTATAGTGCTAGTTATAGGGCAAGTTGTGACAATGTCAAATTATGCTCCTAGATTTGTCTGGTCCTATATACCGTCGAAGCAACCCATCGGCACCGATTTTAAACACTTAAGGATCATCCCACAAATAATGTGTAGCATCCAGAAACTTTTTATTTTATTGATAAGTAAAGGAAGCCATAATGATTCTCACCGCCTTATAGGATTCCCACTGCCTTGAGTCCTACCGCGAATGTGTAGAAAGGTTGGAGATGAAACTGAGAAGAAGTGCACAGCGGAATTCGATGACGCACTAAGCATAGCAGTCATTGGACATTCCAGAAAGGTAGAGCATTATGTTGATTAGTGTTTTAAATTGTGGTTGTTGTCATTATTGTTGTTATGGTTGTGGGCACTATGATTGTAGTCACTGGTGCATTGTGATGCAGATTACGACTATTGTTATGTGAATTATTGTGTGATTAAAAATATTTTTGAATTTGATGCAATCTGGTATGGTCTAGTGTAGTTGCATTGCGACTTGATACGGTCGCATCATTGTAATTAGGTCTCATGTCATAATTGCGGTTGTGGCAGTCACCGTAATCGCAATATTATGGCTGCTTCATGTGATGCGACATGCAATTTCAATCACAGATACTGGTCTACAATATGATGATTTGTATGCAATGATGGAAGAGATAGTAGAGGTGAAGAAGGAAGTGGAAAATGCTTCAAAAAAGGTCATGCCACCTTTGCCAAATCTCTTGTTGAGCTTTCTGCATTGTGGGTGGAAAGAGAGAGAGGGAATCAAAAAATTTGAAAAAGGAGAAGCAGATTTTAAATATTCAACTTCGAGACACTGCAAAATTCTCCAATGCATCAACTACTTGTCAGGCTTAGAGAAGCTGAACATGCAGCATCTGTTGCAGAGGTAAAAAATCTCCAATGCATCAAATTATGAGAGTTCATTTTGGTACATTATCTTTTCCTGAAAACAACTTTCGGGACAAAATATTTATTAAAATCGAGGGTGGTGTGTTGACACCAATTCCCAAATAAACATAATGAATGAGGAGAGGAACCAATAGTTGTGAGTCAATTTGATACTAGTAACTACAGTAGAAAAGATTTAGCATATTTCTGATTCATTTCTTCAATATTAAACTTCTCACGTTACACAAGAGAACTTTGCAAACATGCAACAAGATAATGAAAATCTAAAACTGCAATTGGAGAAGCTGAAAAGAAAACACAAAGCAAAGATTTTTACTACGAATCAGTACCTTTACCGAAAGCAAACTACCACAGTTTGCACCGCAACCACAATATAGGGAGGATTCTCTTTGTTAAATGTATGCCCATATAAATCGTTGCATGTATTCCAGCACTATGCACTATTGTATTGAGTAGGTATAGTTTGTTTCATGGTTATTTTGATAGTTGAGTATGTGGTTTATATTTTACTTTTTTTACCTTTACTTCATTGGTTGGTTAACTAACTACCAATCTCCATTAGATGTATATATTTTGTACTTTGCTATGGTGCAGAATCAATTCAAGATCAATAACAAAAACTAGATGTCTGCTTTCTCTTGGCTCTCTCATTTTCTTTCTTTCTTTTCTGTGTTGGATTCTTAAGATTGAAAGTGCGCATGTCAAGAGGAGCACTTTGGAAAGCTCTCTCATTATATGTCATGGTTTTGATTAGGACAACTTGTGCTAATAAAAGCTTGAAGATCATCAACAAATCAACATGCTTAAGTCTTTTGATTGGTACTAGACTTAGACTAGAGACTAGTTTAGGTTGAGTCTAAGGCTTAGGTAAACTTAACACATGTCTCATATGCATAAAAATTTAAATCATTTCATCTTTGAGATATGTCATTTATAATATG
>NC_032011.1:7830065-7838359 GCF_001865875.1 Lupinus angustifolius | reverse complement strand
GTTTTGAAAATTTTAAATATCCGAACCACATTTATAAACTTAAAAAGGCACACTATGGTCTCAAGCAAGTTCCTAGAGCTTGGTATGATAGACTAAGTACCTTTCTTTTGGAAAAATGGTTCAAGATAGGCTTGGTTGACACAACGCTTTTTATTCGTAAATCAGAAAATCATGTATTACTTGTACAAATCTATGTGGATGACATAATATTTGGATCTACTAATGATATTTTGTGTAATGAGTACCTCTCATATAATTCAGAAGGAAATCATGCATATCATGTCTAGTAAGGTGAGAAGATATATCAGAGACGAGATTGGGGATTCTAAATTTTGCATAGTTATAGATGAATCATGTGATGAATCACAAAGGGAGCAAATGGCTATTGTTTTGAGGTTTGTAGATAAAAATGGTTACATACAAGAACGATTTTTTGATATTTTGCATGGCAAGGACCCTACATCTATCACTCTTAAAAAAGCAATATGTGGTGTTCTTTCTCAACATAATCTTGATGTTTCAAACATTCGTGGCCAAGGGTATGATGGTGCAAGTAATATGAGAGGGGAATGGAATGGATTACAAGCGTTGTTTCTCAAAGATTGTTCTCATGCTTATTATGTGCATTGCTTTGCACATAGATTACAACTTGCTTTGGTTGCTGCATCAAGAGAAGTTATAGTTGTCCATGAGTTTTTCTCAAAATTGACTTTTATTGTCAATATTATGTGTTCCTCTAGTAAGCGTCATGATGAGTTACAAGCTGTCAAATCAGCTGAGTTAGAACATTTGCTAGAGATTGACGAACTTATAACTGGTAAAGGAGAAAATCAGATTGGCACTTTGAAACGGGTTGGAGATACTCGTTGGAGCTCACATTTTTCTTCAATTTGTAGCTTGATAAATATGTATAATGCAACTTGTGTGGTCCTTCTCAAAATTATAGATAATGGATCAAGTTCTCTTAAACGTGTAGATGCAGATGTTGCTTATAATACTATGACATCATTTGAGTTCATATTGATTTTACACATGATGAAAGAGATTATGGGGATCACAGATTGCCTTTGTCAAGCTTTGCAGCTAAAGTCCCAAGATATAGTTAATGCCATGCAACTAGTTCGTACTACAAAAGAACTTATTCAAAAGTTGAGAGATAGTGGTTGGCAAAGTTTATTGAAAACTGTTACATTATTTTGTGAGCAACATGACATTTATATTCCTGATTTTAATAACGCTTATATAGCACGTGAAGGGCGTGCTCGTCATCAAAAGGATCACATCACATTTGAGCATCATTATAGGGTGAACATATTTCTAACTACAATTGACAAGCAATTACAAGAGTTGAATCGCAGGTTCAGTGAGCAAACAATGGAGCTTTTAACTCTGAGCGCTAGTTTGGATCCTAAGGATGTTTATAAAACATTTAATATTGATAATATATGTATTGTTTTGCAAAAATTTTATCCTATGGATTTCAATGACCAGGAAAAGATTAACTTGAGATATCAACTTCAACATTTTATTCTTGATGCTGTTAGTCATTCAGATTTGAAGAACATCTCAACCATCTCTGAATTAAGTGCAGCTTTGACAAAAACAGGGAAGGTGAATGCATATTACTTACTTGATCGAGTTATCCGTCTTATCTTAACTCTTCCGGTTTCTACAGCTACTACAGAAAGATCATTTTCAGCAATGAAGATAATCAAAACAAGATTACGTAGTAAGATGGAAGATGAATTTCTTGCAGACAACATGGTGATTTACATTGAAAAGGAAATAGCTGAAACATTTACCTCTGATTCAATCATTGATGAGTTTAAGTCTTTAAAAGAACGAAGAGCGGCACTTTAAATTAATGTACATTTTTCTTTAACATTATTAGTTGTTAATTAATGTTATTGATAATTATTATGTTTTTGAAACTTCAAAATAATTATATATGTTTTTTATATTTTATTATTACTGAATTAATTTTAATCGTAAATTATAATTAAATATTGTTGTCCCCTCTAAATTTTTAATTAAGATCCGCAACTGAATGAACGGGTATCATTTGGTTCCGTTCACCCCTAATAGATACCACCCGACTGCTTGTGACTTGTGAAGGCATAAGAGTAACCAAGCTGGACTGTGGATTTGACTCCGTTATATTTTTAATGTCTATAATCTATATATTATTTTCTACTTTCGAGTTTGCACTTTTTTTCACATTCAGGTTGTATTGTAAAGAGTAATTTATGTCAGTAATTTAATATAAAAATAATTGCTACAGTGTTCGTTTTAAATGCTAAAGTTACAACTTTCCAAGTGAAAAGAAAATTAAAAGGTCACCTTTAAGGCCTAAATTAATTAAAAGGATTTAATATGTACATTAAGAGTGTAAATATTTTTTATACTGTTAGAAAATTATTTATTATTCATATACTAATCATCATTAACCTTTAAACAAAAATAATACAAATTAATAATATGTGCATATATTTTAAACTTTAATTAAAACTCTACCGTGTAGTACTACAGTATTAAGCTGGTATAGACTCAGATCCCTGTTCACTGACATCAGACTGCATCCTGGTAATAAAACAAATAGGTGCGTCAACTTCACAAATCATAGCGCAAGAAAACAAGATAATAAGATTTGGGCCACCACGTATGACTAAGATGCATGCGTTCAAAATTAAAAGATTTTTTATGCTAAATGTATTTTGTACTTTTCCCATCTTTCATAACATGTTTATTTTATTCATATTTTAATAAAGGAGAGGATACTTGAAATTAAGTTTCCTGTCATGTTGTGACAAGTAGCAGATATAAGACTTGGAGACAGGGTAAAATATATATTAAAAACAAAATAAACAAAATAATAAATATCATAATATATATAAATAAAGATGAAAATATTAATGTCAAAATTACAAATTTTAAATATATCTAATCAAATAATTTATCTACTTTATAATTGGTCTCTACATAACTTCATATTTTAAAACAACTGAATGATTAACTAGTTATTGAACACTTCTCACTAAATATGAGTCATTATACAATCATTATCCATGTATTCTATTATGCAATCTATTTTTTACAATCTACATAGTTGAGAAAATTATTTATATTGTTGTTAGCAATAGATAAAATCATTGTTAACTTCAAAATAATATAAATTAATGGGTAAACAATATTTTTTCAATTTTTGAAAAACTTATCTAAATTATTATTTACTCCTTTCACATAAGCAAATTCAACATTGTTATGCATATCAATAATGTAAGTCTGGATTGAATGTCAATCATCACTAAATCAGTTGAGCAAAAAACGTGTGGATAAAACTTGCATATTTGTTTAGTTTTGTTACAAAAACTAGTGAACAAATTAGTTGACCTCAAACAATACATAAAAAAACATTTGAATATTTGTTTTGAAGAAATGATTATAAAGTTTTTTAAGTTGTATATCAACAATGGTATAAAATGATTCAATATGAAAATGATTATTTATTTGTCACAAAACAAGTCATATCGTTAATAAATTTTGGACTTATAAAGTTGTAGATTAGAGTTGACAATGTGTCTGGATGAGTCCGATTAATATATATACTACCCAGACATGTTATGTCCGATGATTTTGGAACCCATACCCTTCCTAAACCTGCACAGATACCCGCTAGGTCTCCTACCCACTAATCGTTGGGTACCCAACAAATTTTTGGATACACATTAATAAAAAAATTTAAAACAAATTTCTATATGTGTTTCTTATAATCATGTGTGTTATTTTAAATAATAAAATGAAGAATAAAAATGATAATAACATTTGTAAAACATTAAAGTACAAACATGCAACTTTAAGTTGTCACTTACATATAAATATTTTTACTAAAAAAATATAATTTAAAATAAGACAATAAATCAAATCAAATATTTAATATCATTTCATCAATATAACATTACTTCATAATTACAGGTTAATAAATATAATATTAATGGTTAAGAATATAATATTACAATGACTTAGTTATTATTATATATATATATATATATATATATATATTTAGGAATTGTGGGTTTTGTACTTGTAGTTTGAGTACTTCATTACCTAGATTTGGGTTGTTCAATAAAAGGTTTCAAAATCTTCGATTCCAGCTACATGCGAGTCCACAACATGACCCTATGTTGCATGTATTATTGGTGAATACATGAAAATCTGTGTACTCATTATCATTTCTATGATATTAATATTTTTTTTGAAAACATTGAGGGTGCGTATTTACACATTTTCAGGTGCATGTAGCACACAGTCCGTGACTGCAGCATAAAATGTAATTTTGTAAAAGGAAAAGGTCAACCAATGTAGAAAAGGTATTTTCAATTCGGAAATTGTACTCTTATTTTCAAAACTGAATTTTTTATTTGTATTAGTTGTATTCCTTAAAAAAAATAGCACACCATTTTAAAAATAAGGTGCAGACAATAACAACAAAAATGGAAACACTTCGACTGAATATACAAGAGAAAACTTTTCGGGAAAGGACAGACAATACCACATGGGAACAATTGATAAGGTTTTCATGTTTAGTCGACATATAGTATTAAAGAGTATCCATATATTCTCCCATAAATTTGTTTACATATAAAAAATGACATGTATTCCTCGTGACCAAAGAAAATGTATACATTAGCCATATATGAGTTTTACATATATTATGCGTTATTAGATCATTCACCCTCATATTTATTTATTATTAAACTCTTCAAAAAAATAATACAAATGAATAGTAAATGACATACTGACTGTGTATAAATCTTACTTATAAATCAACTATTTAGGACATTAATACACATTTGTTTACCAAATATATATATTTTTATTGTGTGATCATGTCACTTTTCTTGATGTGTAGAAAAGATTTTAGGTTAATTTGATAATATATAGGATATATCAGTTTTCATATTATAATTATTAGGGGGTTAACAGACACCACAACTATTACATGTTAAAAACGTTCCACTTATTTTCATTTGAGAGAATGATGTTGTTTTACATTCTTAATTTTAGGGGGTTGTTATTTAAAAATAAATTCCTATCAATATGGGAAAGCTATATTTGCCACTGGTCATTGGCTTAGTTGGAGATTTCGTTCTAATATTACTTCATTGAGGCTATAAATCTGCACAAAATATTTATTAAGATACAGCATTGACTCTTGATTTGTTTATTTGATGGTAACATACATGATAGCTAGGTCTTTGCATTGGGAGATGTTTTTCATGTCTTCACAGAATTATATATATAGTAAGTAGATGTTGGCAATTATTCTCACTCAATTAATCATATATTACCTAACAAAAACTAAAACATGCAGACAGTTTGGAGAGAAAAGCCCTTTCAGTATAGGAATACAAGTTGATTAAACAAAGGATGCTTGTTGCTGAAAGTAGGAAAAAAAGTTACGTTGATAAAAAAAGGACTTGTAGAGTTTCATGAATGGGATCATATATTCCATAGAGCCACCCCAAGCAATAAGATCGGAAGAGCAATTTGTGTAAAAAAAGAAGAAGCTAAATCCTTGTTTTTAGGGCCATTTCTAAGGATGGTAATGTGCCTCGAAGAGTCAGGGTAGTAAATTACTCGAATCAATTGTTTCATTTTTGGACCCAGACCTATCCCAGACTTGTGATGATGCTTGTTGTGTCTTCTATCCATGAGTCTTGGGTACTCAGTGGATCTGCGAGTACCCACAAATTCAAAAACATTAAAAATAATTGTAATTTGTTACTATAATCTTATATGTTATTTAGGTAATCAAAAATAGAGAAAATTATAAAACATATTTAAAATTTTAAACACATTTCAAATTGATTATTTTAATATTATGATATAAAATTGATTTAGTAAGAATTATTCAATCTAAAAAATACTTGATTATTCGTATCAATTAATGACATAACATCTACTTAACGATATAAGATTATTGTTTAACAACATAACAACCACATTTATAAACTAACAATATAACATTATGAATTAACTAGATAAATATATTGATGAATGAATAGTGGGTTCGGATACTTGCGGTTCTGAGTATTTCATTCCCCAGATGCAAACTCATCAAACAGCAAGTCTTAAAATTTTGAGTCTCAATTATTCAGGGTCCAAAAACAAAAATTTGGACTCGACCTCTTACAAGTATTTTTTACGAGTAACTACTGGTTTGGTACCCATTATCATCCTAGCCATTTCCAAATACTCTACAAAGTAGGAACTGTTCTTTATCAAATAGTTTTCTTTTCACAGTTGTGAAATCTTATAGCCCTCTTTATGTCTCTTAGCAAAGAAAACATGTCCTAAATTCTTCTCACTTTATTGAGCCTGCATGAATATAATTAAAAATACCATGATGTATATGGAATAGTAGTTATTAGTGAAACAAAAATAGTTGTACAAACCATCAAAGTAATTCCATTTCCAACCGTGCAAAGTAGATCTTTTATATATAACAATATATAACTTTAAGGTAACAATGGTTAAAATTTAGCAGAATTGATTGAGACAATAAGTGTGGTTTAATGCAATGGGTAAATATCTGCTATCCTAAAATAATGTATCACTTCATATGCAGCTGATTGTGATTAATCAGGAAAATGATTAATTATTAAAATTTTAATTTAAATACATTTTTTCAAGCAATCATAATCATTGGTATATGGACTGACACACATTATGGGACAACAAATGTGCTCCTTAATACAATATCATTGTATAATGTGTTTAATTTTATGTATCATTTGAATATTGTTTTATTATATTTATATTTAAATTGTTGAGGAATCTATGATCTAATTGTGTATTGTTGAGAGGGTCTATGACTAAAATGATGTCGATTGTTGAGAAATTCTTTAAGTCAGTTAATTGGCTCAAGGGTCACACGTCAAGTTTGGAATGTTACATGAATAATAATAGTTTTCGTTTTGAAGTTAAATATATTTTCAAGAACAAACTTATTAACCTATTTATTTACCATCATGTGTTATAGATAATAAATAATTAAACTTGGGATGCAAAATATATTAATTTTTATCTATGTTAAATCATTTTTATATCTGAAAAGAACTAAAAATAATTTTTTTGAATCATGTCTAGAGTTATATATAAGAAAATCATTTTTGGAAGGTTAAGTTAAACTGCCTAGTGACTAAACTTATCCAACGAGCTATCGTGTCTAGTAACAATCATCTCCATTATAATTGTGTCTAATGACATGTGTGTATATGACTAAGTGTATGCAAAGTCATGCACGGCTAAGGCAAATTATAATTTGCTCCTGACTTTGGCACGGTTTTGATGAAGACACCAACATCACCAAAAATAAGAAAAGGAAGAATACTTATGAAGACAAAGAAGAATAAAACTTCAAGAAAATTAGATTAAGTCTCTATAGGTACTTCTATTCTAAAACTCCTTGTTATGCAAAGTAGTAATGCTCAAAACATTTTTAAAGAATAATGAAACACTTTAAAAATACTTAAAACATTTTTTGAAATGATGTGTAACGGGTTACTTCATCTAAGTAACAAATTACATGTGTGAGAAAAAGAGTTATTCAACTTAAAAGAAACTGATCAGAGTAATCCATTACTGTATTTGAGTAACAGATTACCAGTGTTATTAAAGTTGAGTAACAAGTTACTCAAATTGCTGTAATCGATTACTGTAAGTGAATTTTAAATTCACTATTGGACATAACATTTGGGTAATCGATTACTCAATGCTGTAATCGATTACTGAGAGTTGTTACATCAGTTTTTCAGATTTGAAACTCAAGAGTTTTCATCCCAAACAAAATGCCTTCATTACAAACAATTTCTACTCTTTCATAAATAACTCACAATGAAATCAACTCTTTGAACAACTCTTTCACACTTTTCTCACAACTTTCCTACACTTTTCTAAAATAATTTTCTACACTTCTAAAGCAACTTGCACTCAAACTTTCAAAGTCATTTTTAGAGTTGCTTGAAGTAAAATGTTTGAAATTTTTATAAACTTAAAGAGCATTATTATTAAGTATACAAAAGAGTTGATTGGATTGCAAGTGTTATTATATTTCATACTTGTAAAGGCAATCCAAAGCCATCATTGAAATTCTTCATTCATTGTAATAACTTTCTTTCACGTGGTGTGAATAGAAAGGGGATAGAGTTACTTGGAAAGGTGTTTTCCAAGGGTATAAGTATTAGTGAGTGTGTAAGGTACATAGAGATCTCGGGGTGAGATATTGTAATTAC
>NC_032011.1:7829528-7829965 GCF_001865875.1 Lupinus angustifolius | reverse complement strand
ACCGCCCTCCAAGCTTTGTTGGAGAATGCTATGATTTCTGGAAAATTAGAATGAGCATCTTTATTGAATCTCAAGACTTGGACATATGGAATGCCATTGAAGAATGACCATATATACCTTTTACTGTTATCAACAGTATAAGGGAAATAAAGCCAAAATCTACATGGAATGATGAAGACAAGAAGAAAGTGCAATACGACCTTAAAGCCAAAAACATTCTTATGTTGGCTCTAAAAGAAAAAGAATTTCTTAGAGTGTCAAGTTATAAAACGTCGAAAGAAATTTGGGACACTCTAGAAAGGATACATGGAGCCAAAGAAGTACAAAGGTCTACAACAAATAGTGAAACATCAACATCAAAGCAAAATCATACATACTCAATATGCAGAAAACCATATAATCTAAAATGTGCTTGTCCAGCCCTACAAAAGCATCAT
>NC_032011.1:7828489-7829428 GCF_001865875.1 Lupinus angustifolius | reverse complement strand
GGATCAATCACATATTTCATTGATGGCTTCACACAATTCAAATGACGAATATGAGGTTAGTAACTCTGAACCAAATGATACTTTTTCATATGATGAGTTACAAAATGATTTTAACGATTTCCATCAAGAATATGTTAAGCTTTCCAAAATTTTCTTGAAACAGAAAAATGAAATTTTTATTTTGGAAAGCCATAACAAAGTTCTAAAGAAAGATATTGAAAATCCCACTTCTTCCTCATGTCAAAAATGTGTTGCTCTTGAAACTAAAATATCAACATTAAGTCTTGAACTTAATAAACTCAACACGAGCAGTCACAATTTAGACAAGATCATTAAAGTCCAAAGACATTCAACAAACTGTAGAGGTCTTGGCTATGCAAATAGTCGTGTGGCTAAAAATGAGAATGTCTTAGGAAAAACAATCGTGGGAAGCACTACAAAGTTTTATAAAGATAGTGTCCATATTAATACTATTTTTAAAATAAAATCTTGGACACATAAACATCTACCCACTTGTTCTTACTGTGATAAAATTGGTCACACACCTAACACTTGTCATATTAGAAAATATGGTGTGTCATCTGGCCAATACAAATGGATAGAAAAAGGTGATAACCTCGCAGGACCCAAATCACATTAGGTACCTATAAAATCCTTTGAACTTGTTTTGCAGGAAAATTTGAGAGCAGCCTGTAATTTATGGTACTTGGATAGCGGCTGCTCAAAACACATGACGAACGATAAAAGTAAATTCTCTGTTCTTATTCCAAGGGACAAAGGATATGTCACATATGGTGACAACAACAAGGGAAGAATTCTTGGAGTTGGTAGAATTGGAAAGCCACCATCAACAACTATAGAAGGTGTACTATATGTTGAAGGACTCAAACACAACCTTCTAAGCATAAGTTAATTATGCGACAAAGGATTTCATGTGGC
>NC_032011.1:7827903-7828389 GCF_001865875.1 Lupinus angustifolius | reverse complement strand
CACTGCTTGTTATGTTTCGAATCGAGTTCTTATAAGACCTATTCTTAAGAAAACCCCCTTATGAACTCTTCAAAGGTAGAAAACCTAACATTTCTCATTTACACATTTTTGGTTGTAAATGTTTTGTTCTGAATAATGGTAAGGATAACTTGGGCAAGTTTGATGCGAAAGCTGATGAATGGATTTTCCTTGGCTATTCTCTCACGAGTAAAGCATATAGAGTCTTTAATAAAAGAACTCTAGCCATGGAAGAATCTGTTCAAGTAACTTTTGATGAAACCAATCATGTTTTAAAAGATATGATATCCTGTGATGAAGACGACTTGCCAAGTTCCTCTGCCAAAGAAAATTCTATTATTGATGTTACAACTGAACCTGAAGAAGTGAGAAAAGATGATAACCTATCTTCTCAAGAAGAGCATATTCACTCAGATCTACCAAAAGAATGGAGAACTCATCGAAATCATCCTATCGACAACATCATCA
>NC_032011.1:7827500-7827803 GCF_001865875.1 Lupinus angustifolius | reverse complement strand
GATATCATGTTTAGTGTATGTCTGTGTGCACGTTACCAGTCTAAACCAAAAGAATCACATTTAGTTGCTTTTAAGAGAATTATTAAATATCTAAAAGGTACAACTGAAGTTGGACTGTGGTATCTAAAAGGAAGTATATGTGAATTGGTTGGATATTCAGATTCAGATTTTGCCGGATTTAAATCTGAAAGGAAAAGTACAAGTGGTACTTGTCACATTTTAGGCAATGCTTTAGTTTCTTGGTCTTGCAAGAAACAAGCATGTGTTGCACTAAGCATTGCTGAGGCTGAATATATAGCAGCA
>NC_032011.1:7822615-7827400 GCF_001865875.1 Lupinus angustifolius | reverse complement strand
ACCTTACAAAGAATTCCATTATGCATTCTAGAACCAAACACATAGATATACGGCATCACTTCCTAAGGGACCATGTTCAAAGAAAGATGCATCTGTAGAATTTGTTGATACTCATAACCAACTTGCAGACATTTTCACTTAACCCTTGGCAAAAGAACCTTTTTTACAAAATTAGACTTGAATTAGGCATTCCTGATGAAGCTTACCTATCTTAAACATGCTTATATGATTATATGTTTGCTTCATTATTATTATCTCATGCCTACTTGATCTTAATTATATTTGTTCATGTTCAAAAACTTAAATTTTTGGGTTAAAAATCATTTTCACAACTTAATTTTGCCTAAAAATAAGTTTTTATGGGGTAAATAATCGATTACACTAGAGAGTAACCAATTACAGGGTTAACAACGTGTTTCAGTAACCGATTACCCAAAGTGAGTAATCGATTACTCAAAGCTGTTGTTTGAAAATTTTCAAAATTTATTTTTGAGTAACCGATTACTCTGTGTTGTTACATATAAAATTTCTGCAATTTTTTAACCTTTTCAAAATTCATCTTCTTCACTCAACTCGTGTTCTCTTCTTCTCAAAGCCTTCCAACCTCTAAAAACATTGTTTTTGATCAGTTTTGGGTTATTTTGTGTCCATTCCTATCACATTTTCGATTCTAAACACTTTTAACCAATCATTTTCGTGATTAGTGGCTTGAATAAAAAACTCCCAAATCTCCAAAACCTCAAATCCTAAACCGAAAAACCGAAAATCCATGGCTTCCTCTTCAAAAACCGAGAAGCAACACACCTCCACAACTCAAAAGAGGCAAGGAACTACTTCTATGGAGTCCAACCCTCTGGATTTGACAAGACTTCTAGCTAATGAGGAACATCGCAAAGTGTTTGAAGAACACTTCCATGGACGTATTATTTTTAAAATTCGGACACATTTTTAATTCTGCTTATTTATTGTTTTTAAGTTATTGCTGCATATTCCTGGACAAGTTACTTTATGATGTTTTATGCTTTATTATTCCATTCCTGATATTTTGATTGACACATTTTATCTAGTTACTACATTATTTTTTATATCTATTGTGCTATACATCATGTATACTATATATGCTATATATCTTGTGTTGGACTCTTGGCTTTTCTACTTTTTGATGAAGTCAAAAGGGGAAGAAAAGTTGGGAGAGTGTATTTTCTGTCAACATTTATTCTAGGCACTTAACTCCAAATGAAAGGGGGAGCATACAAGATAGGGGGAGCATACTCAAGACAAGTCAAGATATATCACAAAGTATGCTACCCTCAGAAAATTCAGAAAACTATACTGTCAAGAAGATATTGGTTTGTCATCATCAAAAAGGGGGAGATTGTGAATAAGATCTTTGCTCCTGACATTGGTACGATTTTGATGAAGACACCAACATCACCAAAAATAAGAAAAGGAATAATACTTATGAAGACAAAGAAGAATAAAGCTTCAAGAAAATTAGATTAAGTCTCTATATGTATTTCTATCATGAAACTCCTTGTTATGCAAAGTAGTAATGCTCAAACAATTTTTAAAGAATAATGAAACACTTTAAAAATACTTAAAACATTTTTTGAAATAATGTGTAACGGGTTACTTCATCTAAGTAACAAGTTACATGTGTGAGAAAAAGAGTTATCCAACTTAAAACTGATCAGAGTAATCCATTACTGTATTTGAGTAACAGATTACCAGTGTTATTAAAGTTGAGTAACAGGTTACTCAAATTGATGTAATCGATTACTGTGAGTGAATTGTAAATTCACTGTTGGACAGAACATTTGGGTAATCGATTACTCAATGCTGTAATCGATTACTGAGAGTTGTTACATCAGTTTTTCAGATTTGAAACTCAAGAGTTTTCATCCCAAACAAAATGCTTTCATTCCAAACAATTTCTACTCTTTCATAAAGGCACAATGGGTGATTGGAAAGTCTATTTAAAGACATTAGAACTCACAATGAAATCAACTCTTTGAACAACTCTTTCACACTTTTCTCACAACTTTCCTACACTTTTCTAAAATAATTTTCTGCACTTCTAAAGCAACTTACACTCAAACTTTCAAAGTCATTTTTAGAGTTTCTTGAAGTAAAGTGTTTCAAAGTTTTATAAACTTAAAGAGCATTATAACTAGGTATAAAAAGAGAGTTGATTGGATTGCAAGTGTTATTATATTTCATACTTGTAAAGGCAATCTAAAGCCATCATTGAAATTCTTCATTCATTGTAATAACTTTCTTTCACGGGGTGTGAATAGAAAGGGGATAGAGTTACTTGGAAAGATGTTTTCCAAGGGTATAAATATTAGTGAGTGTGTAAGGTACACAGAGATCTTGGGGTGAGATATTGTAATTACAACTCATAATATTTAGTGGAAAATCTCTTGTGCTGCAAGGTGAACTAGTATAAAATACTTGTGTACTCTCTTTTCCTTTTCCTCTTTAATTTATACTTTTTTATTTTCTGCAATATTATCTGCTGCACATTAACTCTTACATTTTGCAGAAAAAGTTTTATAATTTTAAGTCAACTAATTCACCTCCCCCCTCTTAGTTGCAATCTCGTTCTTACAAATGTGTACAAGTGATAATTACATCCAATAGCCACTGTGTCAAATGTTTTTTATTGCCTCATCTTCAATCAAACATACAATGCATTACTCGTCCAACCATTTAAATATAATTCAAATAATTGGTATCCTTAGTAAGTTTTATACACAATTGATCTTATATTATCATATAGTGTGAATAATATTTGGAGAGACTTGATATTTCAGATAATACATCAGTGTTTAGATACTCTAAACACTTGATATAGAAAGAATAGTTATCCAAAGATGTGTTGAATGCTTATACTATTCAAGAAATAGTATAAAAAAAATTGGAAGATGAGACTTAACATAGCTATTGAGACTAAATAAGATAAAATATTTGTGTAATCTTATCTTTCTTTATCAATCTATTGCTTTCATTTATACTAATTTTCTTGATTTGAACTTGTTATGGGTTAATCATTTAAAAATATTTTATTCTTGCATTCACTATATAATTACTTGTAAAAAGTTTTTAATAACAAATTATTTTATAAAAATTTAACAAACACAATTCAATCACTTTTTTGTATTTGGCTTTATCAATTTCAATATGAATATTTCCAACTCTAAGTAGGGATGTAATGGGTCAGGATGGGTCTAAGGGTAGTGCATTATAGGACCCACTGATTCTGTTATTTTGGGATCCGGTCCCATGCAAGTACCTGCTAGGTCTATGACTTGCAAGTCCTTGGATACCCAATAAATTTGCGTGTACCAAAAAATTCAGAAAATATTTAAAAAATTATAAACTACATATACATTTGTTCACGTGCTTACTATAGTCATGTGTGTTATTTTAAATAATCAATAATGAGAAAACTTATTTTTTGGTATATCAGAAAAAAATGGGACACAACAAAGGAGAAATATCAAGAACTAAGAACTCCAAAGCGCCAGCAGATGGATGATCCCAATACTGAGTAGGAGTTATCAAAAGAGTCCTAGGCTTAGCCAAGAAGTTCGCTACAGAGTTGGCCTCCTGAGGAACAAAGTGGACATGAACCACCCACCTATGAGCAATTAACTCACGAATCCTATGCACCACAATAGAAAGAGTCCGAAACAAAACCTCCAAGCCTCTGTAACGCCCCGAAAATTACTCCAAAAAAATATTGCTCAAAAATGGGGATTTTTTTTTAAATAATGATGCCATATAAAATTTATTTCCTTATATCCGTTTCATTTTCAGAACATCACTTTAAGTAACATACAGTGCAGAAAATCAAAAACACCATTACCTAAAGGTAATAAAAATATAACGCAATATAACTTTGAATCATAATTCATTAGAATATCATGAAATGTTGGTACAAAGTACAAGGCGGAACCTAATCGTCGTCCAAATAAAACTACTCCAAAATAAATACCTTACACTACTCCATTCCTCCTCATGGGACATCGAAAAGCGGTAACTCCAAATCCTCACAGAACGATCCATCTGAACAAAACGCGAATAAAAGACAAATAGAAAGAAGAGGGAGTAAAACATCTAATGAATATACTCATTGACGGCATGGAATTACACGAAATATCACATCCAGACAGACACGCATACTAAACACAATATATACATCATATATAAAAACGCACAATGATGAATGATGTTATAATCTCAGATTATGAGGATCAAAGTCCACAATCTCAACATATGAATGTTATGCTTGTTTCATCCATCCTTCCATCAATATCCTCCCCATATACTATTCGGAAATAACCAAGAGTACAGGTCCCATAACAAGCTGATTTGAACGCACCAAAATTATTCCCCGCAAGGATATATGATTGATCAGTTCTGAAGAACTGTCCATTTCAGGACGGTGTCATATCAAACACTTTCTGGGCATCCCTCTCATTGATCTTGATTGCAAAGAGGGGTTGTCAAAGATCATCTAGTTTGTGCTGTGAGAACTGTCTGATCCAACAGAATACATCATCCACGAATACAAGGGACTCGTCTCACCTAGACTTCCCCTCAAGACTTTGCTGACGAACCACCGCCATCGTCGTCCCTCTCAACATCTCAGGGCTCGTTCGTCTCCTGTAAATTTCTTCTCTACTACTTCATTATCCATAATAAGTATGCACACTAACCGAGGTTAGCCGAGTAAATCTTTTAATCATTATTTTATATGATCGGCCCAACCTAAGACAT
>NC_032011.1:7821247-7822515 GCF_001865875.1 Lupinus angustifolius | reverse complement strand
AGACGACCTCGCTACATGGTATCATGTAATCCTTTTTGGGCATTGCCCTAATGACGACATCACAGTCGGAAACCTTGCCCTAAATAGGCGCAAGAACAAATGTACTTGTATAAGTTTGTCAATTTTGGGCACCAGACTCAATCATCTGAGTCATGGTCTTTCCCAAGTGTAAATACACTTCACACCCAAGCTAGGGCTATTACCTAAGCAATCAAACAATGAGAAACAGTCAAAAATATTGTATGTCTCTCGCTCAAACGAGAAACTGTCGCTCAAGCAACGAACTCATCAAAACAGACTCAATTCTCTTCCTCATTCTCGCCCAAGTGAGGGACTGCCGCTCAATCGACAAATCCATCAAAAATTGGTCAAAATACATGTCTGGTCCGTGCCCGGGCGAAATACAGTCACTCGGGCGCAAAAAACGGGCCCTCTGGCAAACATGCCATTAGGCTCTCGTATATATGAGAGTTATCGTTCAGACGACTTAAAAAGAAGTCATGTCTGTATGGAGCCCTCTCGCTCAACGAGGGCACATCCATTTTTGAGGCATTTGTGGCTTAAGTGAGAGCTGTCTCGCTTAAGCGAGAAGACAATCAGTTCTCTTGGTGCCTATTTTAGCTCAAGCGAGAGCTGTCTCGCCCTGAGCTAAAACACTCGTTTTCTCTAGACACGTCTCGCTCAAGCGAGAGCTGTCGTGCTCAAGCGAAAAGAGCCTGAATATCATTTTAATTGCTTTTCTAAAGGAAAATATTTCTCATTTATATCACCTGTTTTTAAACCTTGAATTTAACAATTATCACATACATATCATTCCCATAATAATCATTCAAACATTATAATTCAAGAGTAAACATGGTATTTGCATATATAAATATAACATAAATCGGTATAAGAAATATTGTTGTACTTAATCCAAACAAGCACACAATTGATTAAGTACAAGCTTTCTTAATACCCAAGGCAACTCCAAACTTGTGAGGGAGTTTGGAGGTCTTAGATGCATATTCTGACACCACTCTGTCACAATGTTTTCTCCCTCACCTGAGTGAGGCGGGCTCGCCCGGGTGAGGTGATCCAGTTACCAGGACCATTTTCCTCGCCCTTTTAGGCTACCGGGTCGAAACTCCTCGCTGTTTTCGATCCCAATGCATTTTAGTTTCTCGAGTGGTGTTCCTTCATGGAGAGCCACCACAATACTTGATATTTTAAGCTATCATAATCATACAACTTAAGAAAGTATCCGTACAAAATCCAGACACGCAAAA
>NC_032011.1:7792644-7821147 GCF_001865875.1 Lupinus angustifolius | reverse complement strand
CACTTTAAAGTAAGTCAACTAAAATAAATACAACAATTTTTTATGAACATCTTATCACCTCATAATTTTTTTGAAAAAACCTCAAGGGTTAGTAAGTGTTAATTTCATAGTCATGAAAATAAATCCTAAGGTAAGACTTTCTACTACTTTAATATCCAACACTTCATAGCACTTTAAGTTTATGAAGTCAAAACTTTAATAAATCATCTTTTATCCCAAATCATTATTTTTACTTGGAAATCAAAGAGTAAAATATGCTAAATCATTTTTAAATATAATACTTTCTAAAAATGAAACATTTTCAACAACAACTCATCAACATCATAAACTTTCAAGAATAAAATACAAACTTTTTCCTAAACACATTAAAGGTTCCTTTGATGTTAAAATCATCACCTTTAAACATATTCAAATACTAACAATAATTTCTAATATTTCCAAACAAATAACTCATCTAACCTTGTCCAAAGATATAGTTTTTCCATCTAAGAACAATGAAGAAATTTCAAGATTTACAAAAGTCAAAAACTACATAAAGGTTCATATGATTTTATTATCATCCCCTTTAGTTATGCCTTCATAAAATACTTAAAGAACAAATATAAACTCTACTTTATGAACAACGTAATAAAAGCTCATAACTTTCTATGAAGTATGAGAAGAAGATGAATAAGAGAAAATAAAAGACTACCTTAGTTTGTATAGAGAATTTAGTGTAAAAATGAGAGAATGAGGTGGGGTATTTATAGAAGAGCCTCACCCTCATCAAATCAAAAAATTTAATACAAAGTAAGTACATTTAGACTAGCATATGTGATGTGTCTAATTATGGTGGAGTGAGAGGATTTGTTGAATGATTTAGGGGATTTTGGAAGCTTTTACATTACCTGTGTAACAAGTAAGTGACTCATGTAATGATGACTTCCAACTTTATTGATATGATTTAATTTCCGGATAAACATCGTGTCCGAACATTTTCGGATAATTTCGTCTGGGAATATGAAATCTCCCGATTTAGGATATTTGTCTGAAACGTCGAAACTTGAAATTCGAGGTGAAAAATATATAGAGATGAGTTACGGGCAAATTTGGTGTCTATCTTGACTCGAAATAATATTTCTAAGCCAATTGCACAATTGGAATTCGATTTCGAGTTACGCAACTCAAAAACACATTATTCGACCGAATTTGGGCGAATTTGGGCCCGACAGAAGCTCAAAAACTTTCCATCACAGAAAATTATGAAAATTTACCATAAAATAGGAAATCATAAAACAAGACTAACACTCAACTACGGTTTAGTCTAATTCAATACTGATTAATTTCTAAAATTAATCGTTGTTAAAATAAATAATTAATACAACATACACAGAAAATTCATGGTGTTACAGCATCCGTTAATGATTTGCACAACCTCTAAACAGTCAGTCTCAGGGATGATAGCCCACAAACCCCTCTCCCAAGCCAAGAGGAGCCCAATTTCCATTGCCATAAACTTTGCCTCAATAGGAGAGCCCACTCCAAGGCTGCTAGAAAAGCTAGCTTGCCACAACTCCTCATGATTCCGAAGCACATCACCAGCATCCATTATATCGTGCTCACCAAACAACAACCATCAACATTAATTTTTACATGCCCAATCGCTGGAGGGACCCACTAACAGTAAGGAGTACCATTCTCCTCAATATTCTGACTTACCCTACTGAACCAATCTCTAAAGTCGTGATGAGCTCTCATAGCAAGAAGACTAATATCCCAAGTCGATGAATACAGAATAGATTTATTCCTTCACCTCCAAGCCCACTAAATACCAACCAAGAACAAACCCCTATTGGGCCTTTGAGCATTGTCCACCAACCAAGAACGGAAAGACTGATTATTCTAGAAAGCAACATCAATGAAGCCCAGACTGTGCCAAAGGAGAGCCGAATTCACGCAATCATGAAGCATATGAATAAGGTCCTCAACATGCCTATTACAACGAGAGCAAATAGGACTCAGAGCTAACATACGCTTGAAGTGAAGCTCGTTAGTCTGGAGGGAATCATGAATAACAAGCCACAACATGAATTTAACCTTTTTCGGAACAACCAAACACCACAACCATCTCCACACAGTAACTAGAGGAACATCCTCACCATATGATTTAAGCCATATATAACATGAGCTAGTTGTATAACTACCAAAGGCATGATGCCTCCAAACCCAACCATCCTCGGATGTAGTACCAACAGGAATAACAAAGTTAGATATTAAGCTCTTAATTTTCGAGGAAAGAAGAGTAGTCATCCTATTAAGATCCCAATTATCACCATTACAAAGATCCCTCACATAAAGCATGGTATCCGAAATATGAACATAGTCCACAAAATTGCAAAGAGAACCCAACCTAGACAAGTTATCATACCAACACGAGACCTCCCCTCTACTAATATGCAAAGAGAAACCACCCCCAAAGATTTTTTATCGCATTGAAAATAATGCGCCATGTATAAGACGGGTGCACATCTACTGTCCCACAATGAGTGTCACTCCATCTGTCATGAACTTGTGATTGAGTGAAAAATATATTTAAGTTAAAATTTAATTATTAAGTATTTTTCTGACCAATCATAGCTTATGGCACATGAAGTGATACAAATTATGGGACAAAATATGTGCTCCCATATAAGATGCACAAGCTCTATGGTTAGCAAATAACAAGGAAACATCACCAAAGTACTTATGCCTCAAAACAACACACCAAAGCTTATTGCAATTTGAGATCAAGCTCCAATAAAGTTTACCAAGAAGAGAAACATTAGCTGAACGCGAATCTCTAATACTAAGGCCTCTTTGGTATAATAACAAGGAGGTCTCGGTAAAGCATAGTTAAAGTACAAATACACAACTTTAAATTGTCACTTAAATATAAATCTTTTTACTAAAAAACATAATTTAAAATGAGATGATAAAATACAAATGTATAAGATACATCCATCAACATAACATTATATTATAATTATGAATTATCAAACATAAAATTACTATTTAACAACATAACATCACAATTACGATGGAAAATGTGTTTAGTAAAATGTGTTTAGTTATGTTATTATATATATATATATATATATATATAGAATTAGAAATTGAGTCTGAGTACTCGTAGTATATATATATATATAGATCTAGGAATTGCAATTTTGGATATTGCTGGTTTAATAGTGAGTTTCAAAATCTTTGATCTCAACTACTCAAGGATCCAAAAATATGGACTTGGATCCTATCCATTACGAGTATTAGCGGTAGATACCTACAAGTTCAGATACTCATTTTCATAGCTCTAACATATTTGCTAATGATATTTGTGGCTAATAAAATATATCAATATTAAATCTCTATTCGGTAAATATCTAGAATATGTTTAATTTTACATGCTCTTTCTTGCATATTCATATAAACCTACGATAAATATTTAAAATATGAGAGAATCAAGTTAAAACTTGTTATGAAGTATATTTATATATGAAAGAATCTAAGTTAAAATACACTTTCTCCCCTTAACATTTATATTGTGCAATTTAGCCCAAAATATTTTAAAATGTATATTCTATCCCTCAACGTTTCTTGAAGTGTGTTCATTACCCATTCTCTTGACTTTACCATTAAACGTTAACAGAAAAACATGTGCGGCACTTGTGACTTATCAAGATTTAGTGTACGAGTCAGTTTCAATTTTGTCTTTAATAAGTGAGTGTGAACGCTAGGATTTTAGAATTGGTAATCATTTGAGAGTTTGTAAGAGAGAATGGTCTCAAAGTGGCATTTTGGGAAGGAAATAAGTCACTTGCACATGATTTTTTCTGCAACACTTTGACGATATGTTTGCGAAATGTGTTATTTGCACGACTCACAAATGTTAATGAGTGAATTAGATTTTCAAACATTGGAGGATAAATGGCACATAGCCAAACGTTAATGAAGTAAGTTGTATTTTTCATAAATCTACTTTTTTTTTGTACTACTGAATATCCTCCCATGGATAAGGAACTAACTTTTTTTTTGTAATTGTCTCTCTTAACAAGTGTCTCTCAGCAATTAAATTATTAACCTTTTATTTCAAAGATCTAACAAGCCTTACACCATTACCATTAGAATCTATTTGAAACTTTACTAATGTATTCGATAGGTTGTTATTTATAAGTTATCTTTGAGAGGGTTCTTTTATGATAATAATGGTTGCTTCAGCCTAGATAGGATTCCAGTGGAACCAACATCAAAACAAGACGAGAGTTGCTAAAATTTTAAATATGACTAATTTTGAAATGATAATTAATTTTATGTTATCTTCTGAATTACTTAAAAGTAACTTATACTTACTTAATATATATGAGAAAAATATGTGGGCAAGAGAGTGAAAATTGAGGGATAAGAAATATAGTGAATTTTGTGTAGGAGAAAAGTTTACCAAACTCCTTAAATCGTAGACAATGTAAACTACTTTTTCTTATTAATTGCTCCTTAAATTTTAACTATTGGTAAAATTGATCATATATATACAATTTTAAATTACTAACAATGAATTAGAATTAACAAAAAGATAGTGTAAGGGTAATGAAATCACATGAGTTACAATAATGATAAAAATATGATGAAATGTCTAATAAATGCTATAAATTTGAAAATACTTGCTAGTTGCTAATCTTGATTTAGTTATGCAAATATCTTATTGTCTAATAATCATCTATGGTCATAAGTTTATAACATAAGAAAATGATAATTTATTATTCTTGATCTTCATAAGATAATTTAAGAAGAAGAAGCAGTTGCATGCTTCATTATTGTTAGTTGCAGCTCTTCCTTCTTAGCACCCACCACCTTGTGCACAAGCTTACCTTGTTTCAAGAACAAGAAGGTTAGCATAGCCTCAATATCCCCTTCCTCAGCAATAGCAGCAATAGTGTGAAGATAACAATATAGTGGTTGTAGAATTATTATTTGGTGTTTTAATTTCATTATCTATTATGTTAATTCTAATTGCATGGTTAGTAATTTAAAATTGTATGTATATATGGATCAATTTCACCAATAGTTAAAATTTACGGAGTAATCAAGAAGAAAAAATAGTTTACAATATCTAGTTATAAAATATATAAAGTTTAAGGAGATTTTGTAAACTTGTTTGTGTAGAGAAAAAGATATTTTTTCTCATCACTCTTACTCTCCAATTTTTTCCTCACATGGAGAGGAGAAAGAAACCTATTGGATCCACTCCATTTTTTTCATCTATCTTCTTAAACTCTCTCCTAAATTAAATGGAAGACATATTTTATTTTTTTATTTTTCTTTAACTTCTCTTCTCTAGTTCTCTTTTTGGGTAAGGATTCTATTCATTAATGAACAGTCAAATGTCATATAATAACGTACAAAAGACAACAATATTTTTATCATTTTATTTACCATAAAATCACAATTTTGTAATTCAAAATATGATAAAAAATAAATATTTATCTTTCCATTAATGAAAAATACAATTTTTCTTTCTTTCTACTCTACCAAAAGCTATATGTCAAAATTGGACTACACCACATCATAGTATTCAAGCTTTTTAATATGTACAAACTATTCAAGCTTTTTAATATGTACAAACTATTCAAGCGTTTACCTCCTAAGAATCCCATGAGCTATAAACACAACCATATTGAATCAATCAAGAAACATACATGCCTAAATTAAGCAAATACTAGAAGACAAGTTTCCAACTGAAAGAAAACAGTGGTAGATAGATATGGTATCCTATGCAAATCACACGTGTGAATAAGATAGAACTCAACTCTCACACGTACCACCCCTACACCCATATCCACTTGCCCGCGCAGAGGGTAAGTGCCCTATGTCACCATTTCCTTATATTTGAAAGTTCAAATACAACCCTCAAACCCCACTCTCTTTAACCACTTCCCCTCTCTCTACGTTGTAATGGACCTCTATTAATAACACCTCACCCCTTTTCTCTCTCCTATTATCTCGTCACTTTCTATTCTATCTCTACCTAAAATCTAGTTTCATTTTCTCTTTTTCTATTTCAGTGTGTTCCTTTTTCTTCTCTCCAGATTTTCGATCTCGGTTTTTTTTAGTTCTAAATTTTCTCATATTTTATGTTTCGTTATTGTTATGGAGAAATCTCGGCAGAACAAGTTTAATGTTGCATCACGGAACCAACCTCAACCACTGCTTCCTCAAGGTCACACACATTCTCTCTCTCTCTCTCTCAGTCTTTCTCTTTGGTTTTAACTTCCAGAAATTGAAATTGAAGCGGGTTTCTTAAACCAGAGAAAATTCTTAAAACTATTTTTTGAACTAATCTTTTTCGGTCTGAATCACTGCCCCTCCAACAAGTCGTGCATACAGGAATCGAACTCTTGTGAGACACTGAAATCTAGCTCCATTTCTTAATTGAGCTTTCCAGCATATTAATTGATATTTTTAACCAAAAATTAAATTGAAATGCAGAGATCCGAAGGTAGAAGAGGGTTGATTTGGTTTTTTAATTTTATTTATTGTGTAGTTGCGATCTTTTAATTGCTTTGTAACTGTTTCTGTAGTGCTCCTTATTTTTATTAAATAATGAATTTATGTGGGGTAATGATGTGTTGTGATAATTACAGTGTTTGACCATTGATGGTTTTCAGAAGCGTTATTCTTTCTTTTACTTTACTTTAATACTTTAACTGGAGAATGTGGTTTTAATGTTTCTATTTTTCACTCAACTATTTCTTTTAACACGTTTGTGATCATTATTCTAGAAATTTCGAAATTCTAGAAATATGCTCTCAAATCTTCAAGCTAATGCTGTTGTAGATTTCATTTTCAGGCAACAAGCAGATTCATAATCTGTCTCCGGATTCGGGTTCTTGCAGTAACGGGGTTGCTGATAAAGACTCGGTAAGATGGTTGTTCCATTTTTTGTCTTAGTTTCTCTATAATTGGTAATAATTTACGTTGAAGAATTTATGAATGAAGAAACAAACATTTTTAAATCAATGGGGTTGCTATAATGGTATATTTATTATTGAATTTCATTTTCCTATTTTATGTGGTCATTAGTATAAAAGTTGAAAGGAAACACTTAATAATAGTTATGATATAATGTCGTGATTTTTGCAGTTCTCGTTTAAATTTGGGTGGAAATCTTCGAAACAACTGTCCGGAACTCCCATCAAGAAGTTATTAGCTGATGAGATGTCAGGAGAAACTGAATCCAAAAGAACATCCCCTGGTGTTATTGCCAGATTGATGGGTCTTGATGCGTTGCCATTTCAGCAGTCTGTGAATAAGCATCATAAGGGCTCCTCGGAAAATCGAAGTAGAGGAACTTCATATGATGGTGGTCGATCATCTAGGAGAAGCTCGAAGGATCAGCAAGAATTTAAGGATGTATTTGAGGTCTCGGAGATCCCGAAGGTAATGAGCAATAGGTATTCAGTGCAGGGTGCTGTGGACATGAAGATCACTGATGCTGAAATGTCATTCATCGAACAGAAGTTCATGGATGCAAAGCGCCTTTCAAATTTTCAGGATTTACAGTCATCAAAGGATTTCTGTGATACACTTGAGGTTCTAGACTCTAATAAGGATCTTCTGCTAAAATATTTTAAGCAGCCGGATTCTATGTTTAAAAAGCATGTAGATGATTTGCAATCTCCTCCTTTCGAATCAAATTCCGGTCACGTTGAAGCTATAAAATTATCGGACATTGAGAAGTATGAAGATGATTTCAGCTGGAAGTCAGAGAGGGAGGAAAGAAGGTTGAGTTACCATAGACCTCATTACGAGCATTGCAATGGTTATCCTTCCCACATGGACAGAAGAAATGCCATGCATAGTTCACCAAAATCATCAAAGCTTCAATTTAAGGAAAGAGACATAAAAGATGCAGTCCCCACAAAGATTGTTGTCCTAAAACCTAATCTTGGAAAAGTTCAGAATGGTACCAGAATTGTTTCATCATTGTGTTCTTCACATACTTTTCCAGCACAGTGTAGAAATGAGACTGAATTTCCACATGTCAGATTTAGGGACACTGAACAGTATCAAATGAAAATTTTACACGATACTGCCAGGCATTCGAGGCCAAATTCTTTGGAATCTAGAGAAATTGCAAAGGAAATTACTAGGCAAATGAAAATTAGTTTGAACAATGGTTGCATGATTTCCTCTTCCAAATTTAAAGGATATGCTGGGGATCATAGTTCTTGTAGTGCTTCTGGGAATGAATCTCCAGATGAATCAGTAGAAACACATGCAACTTGGGGAACCTCGGTTGACCTGAATAGCCATAGCAGGCGGTCATCCCGTTCTAGTGAATCATCTGTAAGTAGAGAGGCAAAGAAGAGATTATCAGAGAGGTGGAAAGTGGCTCACAAGTCTCAAGAGGTTCAAACTATCAACAGAAGCAGCACACTAGCTGAAATGCTTGCTAACCCTGAAAAGGAAGTGAAGGCTGCAAGTTCTGGAAGCATGGCAATTGGGGAAAGTTCCCGTAGTAAATTTGCCTGCAATGGTAAACCTGCTGGGTGGGTTGAACCACTGGGTATTAGCAGCAAGGATGGTTGGAGAGATGGATATACTGAAAGTTTGCCGAGGTCGAAATCTCTTCCTGCTTCATCTACTGCCTTCAGAAGTCCTAGGACAATCTTGCACAATGAGGCACTTCGTGATGAACGATTTATGATTCCAATGGAAGCCTTTAAACAAGAGAGAAAAAGAGCAGCTAAGAGTCGTGATCAGAGACATGGTATGAATACTGGAAGCACAAAATCCGGGCACAATAAGTCTTGGTCTTTGCATTCATCAAATCTAGAAGGTAATGAGTTTTCACCAGACTTGGATACAATTCAGAACAAAATGAAGATCAATCTTGAAGAAGATTCACCCAAGTTAGAAGTTCTGGTTACGAAATCCTTAGATAACACCCTAAGAGATACAATTGTAGTTACTGATGATGTTGTAGATGTGGCAACAAATGAAAACGCAGTTGGATCCTCTGAATCTGAACCTTCTTCTGAGAAGGTGCTTTCTGAATTATCTTCTTGTGTAATGATCAAAGCTGACACTAGTGCTGTTGACAAAGACAATTCAAAGCAGCAGGTTAAATTTAAAAATTATCATTTGGTATTTGATGATAAGTTTATTGACATTTCTCTAATACCATGATGAGAAGTTTCTCAATGATACAAATTCCTGACAAGTTATTACTAATTATTATAATAACTTCAATGTTACATTATGTCTCTTCTTACTTGATATGCTGTACAATATTTCAGGAACTATCAGCTGAATCTTCATGCTGTAAAGATGCTGATCAACCCAGTCCAGTCTCAGTCCTGGAACCTTCTTTTACAGATGATCTGCCATCTTGTTCCGATTGTTTTGGAAGTCTCAGTGCTGACCTACAAGGTAACTGAAGTACTGAACCAAGCATTTTTTATTATTCTATGTTGTTGTGTTTAGATCCTATTCTGTGTCTTGCTCCATATCTATTTTTCCATAATTCCATTAGTTAGTAAATCCTAATTGTCTGATATTTTCCCACGATTTAATTAAGGTACTGCAATTTGACACTATTTTCTCTTGTCTATTTGAGAAGAAAATAGTTGTAGTACACGCTGACTTACATTACAGATTGAACAATTAGCAATTTTTGTGTTTTGCCTTTGTAACTTGCATGTATTCTTGACAATAATATATTTTCATTCATTTGGATTGCACACATTGTATAAAGTGAAGACCAATTGCTGTCCTTCCATTTTTGGCCCTCGGTGAATTTATTATTTAGCAATAACATGGTGTTTTATGGAGAAAAAAATGCCGTGTGAATGCTGTTTTCAATTCACTTTTTGGGTGCTATGGCATCTTATAATCTCCAATGCAATTTAGTGAAAGATTTGATAATTTATTAGTATCAGGGTTACATTCTGAGTGGATTGCTGCTGTTATTGTAGTTCTTCTTAAGTGGTAAATCACTAGCACAAATGAATGTATTGCATGTACTGGCAACCGTCGTTAGTTTGTGAAGCCTTCGTTAATTACCTTATTGAGCTTAACTGAAGACATTGGCTTTCTCTCCTAAACATGTTATATCTTTGAGACTTTCCTTTTTTTTTCTTGTTCCTTGTTTAATTGAATCTTCATTTTGATAGGGCTTCGAATGCAACTCCAGTTGTTGAAGTTGGAATCTGAAGAATATGTGGACGGACACATGCTAGTTTCAAGTGACGAAGATTGCGCCGTAACATCAGAAGACAATGGATCATGTAGAACTGAAGATAGCTGGGAGACTTCCTACATAATTGATGCATTGTCTGTATCTGGCATTGATGGGGCTCAACCCATTTTGAATTCTTTGGAATGCCCAGTAAATCTTTCTGTGTTTGATGAACTTGAAAAGAAGTACTCTGACTGGACTACTTGTTCAAGGTCTGAAAGGAGATTGCTTTTTGACCGTATAAATTCCGGAATCGTCACGATCCACAAGCAATCGATGAATGCACAGCCATGGATGAGCCCCTCAACCAAAAATATTAGTTCTGAATTGATTGAAAACAGGCTCCAAGATGGTCTTCATAGGTTGCTAAGAAACCAAGGAAATGTAAAAGATGATACCATGGGGAAGGTGCTGGTTATGGAATCACAGTGGTTGGACTTAAAAGATGACTTTGATGTCATAGGTATGGAAATTGAGATATTGTTGTTAGATGATCTAGTTGCAGAGATAGCTAGTATGTAGAACCCAGCATATTTGTTCTTAGAAATTTTCCTTACAATGTAAATCAAGTAGCACAATGTTAATATCATCATAAGATGAATAAAGGGATCATTATCGTTTTCGACATTTGATTAATGTGATGATGTGAATAAGTTGACGGAAAATAGAAATAAGCTAGCTAGCTATGGTGGATTTTAATTTTGCCTTAAGACATTACCATTTTAATCCAAAAGTAGTGATAGAATCAGAAGCAGAATTATGCAGCTGACATATTAGCTTAAGGGCAAGTTTTTCCTAATAGTTGGCTGTTCTATGACAAAATATTCAAGTGCAGGAATGGAAAGGGAAGACTTGTGAGTCATGAAACATAGTGGTGAGATTTGAAGTCTTTATTTTTTCATTATTTCACTTCCAAAATTCAATTCACAAAAAACCTCTTGACCCTTGCTTCACCTCCAAAACTCAATTTGCAAAGAACCATTCATTAACTAATTTGAGTTTCAATTGAATGTTACTAGTTCACTACTAATGCTCCCAAATTCTTGCCAATGATAGTTAACATAAGCAAATATAGAAACATGTTTGTTTGTTTCTAAAGATTGGGCTTTTGAATGAAGATTGTGCAGTGCTAAGAGATTTGCTCTGTACAAAAATATTAAGAGAAAAAATGTATGTGCTCACAGTATATTCTCCGGTCGTTTGTGACTGTGTATGAATCTTTACACCATCACTGCATAGATATTATACTCAAATATTAAATGATTAACAATATAGAGATTAAATTAGGTAGAAGCTGATTGGGTAAGTGACCGTGGATGTTGCCATGTATAAAATGTTGTTTTGACAAACACATCATAAAGACCCAAAAAACATTAGGAAACATAATTTATAGCATTGCTGAATAGTTTCCCCTTCCTTTTCTGAGAAATGTAGTCTTGCTTAGTTAATGCAAGAAAACACAAGTTGGACAATGCTACCTACCATATTACCATTAAGCCTTGGTGGTCCAAACTCCAAACTCGTTAACTATAGCTGAATAATGTTTAGTAAGATGGATCATGAACTTATTTCTGTTCTTTTTTAGTATTCTTCTATATAAAGATAATGTCGTTGGATTTATGTGCTAGATGATAGAGCATTAATGTAGTTAGAAGTTAGCTAGTTTAATTAAATATGAATTTATATTTAATTATGATTACGTCTATTATTTTATTTTTGGTTATATTTTATTTTGCTCTTATCCTTAGTTTTGTGACAACTTTTCCCATATAATAAAGTATATAGAATTGACTCATGCTTGAGCTCGCCCAAGTAATCTTACTATTCAAAATTTCTTCATGTTATTAGAGTTAGCAATTACTAATAATTTAGAGCAATATTATGATATCTAAGGTGGATGTCAAATTAGAAGATGTTTTTTAAATCATATAGTTGGACTTAAAGATATCATAATATCGTGTATAATTATATATATATTATATAATTAATGAAAATAAGTAAATAATACATTAATTAATATCATGTTCGGCATAATACAAGTATATACAAATCAAGATAAAAGTGCATCAAAGAAGTTTAACTCTTATATAATTAAAATTATAAATCAAAATTAATAAATTGAAACACAACTATTTCCTATAGATATTAAATATTCTAATACATCTAAGCTTCATTAGATACTAAATTGATATTGGCCAGTTAGACAGGTAGTTAGAATATAATTATCTACATCTTCTTCATGAAAAAAGTTCAAATTATGTTGTACATCAATATTAGCATTCATTTCTTCAATAATACCTAAAAAATTAGAATATAAATTAGATTAGTTTGTAGAACAAATAGGAAATTATTGCACATTATAATATGTATAAAACAAATATTCATCATACTTTGTTAAATCAACTATTGGATTAGACATGTCATAATAGAACACTTTTCTATTTAATCATAACCAATCAATACAATTTCTTCTTCTTTTTTGGTAATTCAAAACTTCATCTTCTGCATACTCTAATCAACCAGATTGAATGTTCTTATGTTATTAATCACTCTGTAATTTCAACAAAAGTAAATACTAAACAAAAGTTGCTTCGTAAAAATAGACAAATAATTTAAAATAAAATTTTATTAAAAACAAACTTATTTTTAAAGCCCAAGTTATAGTGCACATAGACTATATCATTCCATCTTTAATCTTTTGTGCTCAATTTATTCATCCTCTTTGTGTATATTATTTCAAATATACTTTAATTTCTTTCATAATCCGTAGATGATGTTTGACTCAAAATTTAATAGTTAATTGAGATATCATAGAAGCACTAAATCCAAATTGTGACCATCATTAATCTAAAAAAATTCAAAAACAAATTAATACACTACTAAAATATTACGTTTTTACACAATATTTCAATAATTTGTCAAATTAAAATCTTACTTGATTAGAAGTATTTAACTATTTCAATTGTCATTATATTTTTGAATTTGGTCCACATAAAAAAAACTTTCGTTAAGCCAAATCTAATTTTTTTATATTTTGATTCTAGTCTTAATTGTTAGTTGTTCTCTTGTCATTGCAATGGGTTGATGATTTAGAATTTTTTTATATAATCAAAAGTATTCATTCATGAGTGAAGAATTAATTATTTTTAAGATATGTGACTTCCTTTCTACTAAATGTCACTATTAGGAATCAAACATTTAATTTTTGTCATCATTCGATACTTCAAAATTTAACGATATCTTATATCACTAGACTAACATCTGGTTCATTTGATGTTGTATATTTAACCTACATAATGTATTTCCTTGTCTAATAAAGATGGTAAAGTTTTGAAAAGGGAAGCATACTTTTAACATTTTATCTAACAAATCACTGAATCATGAACCTAGTAATTTAATGAATTTTTTCATTTATTACTCTAACATTTAGGAATGACAATGGATATTCGGACACATGAGTGCCCTGGAAAATATCCACAATGGGTTGGGTCTGAGTCCGTGCATTGGTACCCGCAGATAATTGAGACCCGAGATTTTAAGACTCGTTGTTGAATGGGTCTGGGTCTAGGCAATGAGATATCCAAATACACAATGATGTTATATTGTTAAGTGTTACATGATGTTATGTTGTTAATTGATATGAATAATACATTATATAGTCGATCGAACAATTCTTATTAGAGAATAATGTATCTCCTGGTATAAGGAGATAAACTATCTCCTATAGTCAATAAAATTATAACATGTGTCCTATTTAATTATTTTCAACAAAAATATTCCTAAAACTAAACAAAACATAAGTTATCTCGTGACATGAGGAGATACTTTATTCTCTTCTTATTAAATCAATTTTACATCATAATGATGAAATAGTCAATTTAAAATGTGTATAAATCTTTAAATATGTTTTATAATTTTTTCGCTTGTTGATTACCTAAATTATATATAAGATTATAGGAAACAAACACACAAATACATAAATTACTTGCAATTACTTTTAATCTTTTTTGAATTTGTGGGTACTCACACATCTGCTGGGTACCCAATAATGCATGGATAGCAGACCAACAAGTACCAACATGAGTCTGAGGCGAGTCTTGATCAAAAAATAAAGTAATGTGAGTGAGTCCGAGTAATGCACCTACCTGGGCCCATTCGGACCATAATAACATTACTTTAAAACAATTTTCTTTGCATTTTTAACTATGTTTTTAACGCATCATTACTTGAGTTTTGGATTTAATCGTGGTCATATAAACACTTAATAGATTTAAAAAGAAAAAAGAAAACAATGACTAAAATCAAAATAAACAAATTTTCACACACAATAGCTAAAAATATTTCTATCGTGACCAAATTCAAAAGAGATCCACTTGAAGTAAAAAAATATTTAACCCTTGAGATTATATCCTTCATAATAAGAATATTAGAACTTAACAAAATTGAAGGTAATTTCCAATTGATTTTAATATATTTTTATATTTTTAAGGCAACATCACCATGATTGACTTTTTAAATTTTAATTGGAAATGAGTGTATTTTCAAAGGTATTTGTTATATTAGTAGACTATTCTATTTTTTACATGTTTTTACTTGAATAATTTAAAATCTTCCTATGTCCTAACCATTATTACGTAATAATTAATTAAATAAGTAAGCTATTAAACATTATTTTTAAGTTTTCAAGGATTGATTCATCAGTTTCTCAATTGAATATGTTTTCGTCAAGTATTCACGCAATATTATGCGAATACTTCAGGAAGTATTAAATCCTTCGAATTACTTATAAGTTAATATGCTATTTTTTCCTAACATAATAAATGCTTTGTTTTGTCCTTTAATAAATTTTAATTTTTTTCCTTAGGTAATATATCTTGTTTTTCTCCTATTGATTAGTTAGTTTTGTATGATCTACAATTCGAGATTCTATCCCTCGAGTCTAGTGGGGATTTCCGTCATTTAAGAGCTCGCTTTATGTTTCCACGGGTCACTGGCGGTCACCTTGAATATTATGACCGTGATGAATAGCAAATACATATGGAGTAACTTAAATATGAATAATTATTATATAAAGATTGAGATAATAATAAATTGGGCTTTATAATTATATTGGATGATTTAAATTAAAAATTAGTTATTGGTCACATGATCATTTCTTTTAATCTTGATTATTAAAATAAAATTCAATGTTCCATATTAATTGTTCTCATTTTTGACATGATTGAGGATCATTGCTATTAAGATAAATTAAAAACAGTTAATATTTTTTTGGTACATCGAAAAAAGCAACAAACTAAGAACAAACGGAAATATCTAACTGTAGTAGAGATTGACAATCTATTGGGGCTGAATCCTAAGTCTTCATATCATCCGTTGAGTGAGAACCCAATTTAGCCATGGAGTCTATCACCATATTAGCCTCTCTATTCACATAGGATACCTTAATTACCCAAGAATGTGCCAAGCAAGATCTAATGTTAGTGGTCACAGATGAAATACGACCAATCCGAATTGGAATCTCCTTAGAAATAATCTGAACAGCCTCCAAGCAATCACTTTCCAAAACCACATTCCTGATTCCAAGATTCCAGGCCAAACATCCTATGTTCCACAGCCAATAGTTCTGCTATAAAAGGTGACCCCTGCCCAAAGTTGACAGAAAAACCTAACAGCCACTGACCTTGATTATCCCGAAGAACACCGCCACCTCACATAATATCATATCCTCTGATACAACTTTCATCTATGTTCAGCTTTACCTAATCCAACTCGGGTAACTCCAACGTGTCATAGGGGCATATTCCTCTAGAGACAAAGAACCCCCGTAGTTGCGCCACTCAAAAAAATCTTGGTGTGTGAAGCGAGCCACCAAGTTTACATCCCACTGAGAATCCCCCATAATAGAGTTGTTATTCCATCTCCAAGTCCACCAAAGGCCTGCAAAGAAAAGAAGACCATTCCTGCAGTTATAGTTCTCCAACAACCAGCTCTGAAAGGACAAAGGCGTCCAGAAGGTAGGCGATGTGAAGCCAAGCCGAACCCATAAAGAGGAAGAGTCCTAACAAACCCTAAATATATGCATGAGATCCTCGACACACCCTTGACACCTAGCACAAACTGGGCTTGTCGCCAAGTGCCGATTATAACGAAGAGCATTCGAAGGAAGCACCTCATGAACACCAAGCCAGCACATAAGTTTAACCTTCTCAGGAACCCTCAGTCTCCAAAGTGTCCTCCAGATCTCAGCCGAAGCTGCCTCATTTCCTTCCACATCTATAATCCACTGGTAGGTTGATCTAGCTGAGTAGGAACCTGTAACATGTTCGTCCCAAGTCCACCCTTCATATTTGGTAGGAGAACCAGACGAGTAGTTAGCACAGATAAATTCCTAAACCTTTAGTGGAAAAATAGTATACAGCAAAGTTCTATCCAAAGATCCTTGACCTGGAGCTGAGTATCTGATATGTGTACAAAATCCACATAAGAACAAAGCATACCCATTCCTGACCAATTGTCGTACCAAAATGATTGGTTCCCACTTCCCAACTGCAATTTGAAACCCATTTTGACCTTATGAAAGGCCCTAACAATGCTTCTCCAGATATAAGACGATGTGGCTTTCGGTGGAGCAAAAAACAAAGACCTATCACCAAGGTACTTCTCTCTCAAGACTGTACACCACACCATATTACTTCTACTGAACAAACTCCAACAAAGTTTTCCAAGAAGGGAAATGTTCGAGAGTCTGGCATCCCTTATGCCCAGACCACCGTCACGCCTATGCCTCGTAAGAACATCCCAACTCATAAGATGTAGGCCCCGACTGTTAACATCACCACTACAAATAAATTCCTTGTCATCCTATTTATGTTATTGCACACAACATTAGGAAGCCACACAACTTGCATATGATAAACAAGAATAGAGGAAATTACGGACTTCGCAAGGCACATATGACCAGCTCTATTCAGTAAGTTTGCTTTTTGAGAGGCCAAACTACTTTGAATTTTTTCCAGAATAGGGTCAAAAGTCGCCCTACCAACTCTTCCCTGGTCTACCTCTTGTTGGTGACTGATCTGGAGCAGATAAATTTAGATTTTTCCATATTTACCTTCAATTATGAGGTTTGACATAAATCATTAAGAGTTGAAGAGACAACCCTAACTTGGGCGTTAGTTGCTTTACAAAAAAAATAAGATATCATCAACAAACAGTAGATGAGAGATAGAAGGGCCACCTCGAGACAACTTAATATGATGCCATAAGCCAATATCCACCTTTTGAGAGATAAGCAGAGCTAGTTTCTCCATGCATAGCACAAACAGATAGGGTGACATAGGATCCCCTTGGCGAAGACCCGTAATATGACTAAATGCATCCAGTCTAGCCCCATTCCACAAAAGAGACACATTCCCTGAACGGACATACCACATAATAAGATTAACTGTAATAATGGAAAACCAAACTGAAGGAGAGTGTTTTGAAGAAAGTCCCAGTTCACTCTGTCATAAGCCTTCTCTAAATTCACTTTGAACCCCATCACACCTTTTTTTGCCTTGGACCTATGAATATGGTGAATAACCTCTTAAGCCAGAATAATATTATCATCGGTTCCCCTTCCCGGAATGAAGTTGCTCTACAACGGGCCAATTAACTAATCCAGAAAAGGTCTTAATCTATTCACCAAAATCTTAGTAATAATTTTATAGGTAACATTACAGAGAGTAATAGGCCGAAGCTCCTTCAAAGATGTAGGATTATTTAACTTAGGAATGAGGACAATAAGGATCTCGACAATGCGAGTGTTAGAGAACCCAAATTTGAAGGCATCATAAAGAAGTTTCCATATATTGTACGTTACCCAACAACTGCTAATATTTTTATAAAATATAGGCTGAAAACCAACCGGACCAGGAGCTTTGTAGAATATCATACTCATAACTGCCTTAGTCACTTTTTCCTATGTTACTGGGGCTATTAAAGCATCAACCCCCATTTGAGAGAGGATATGGGTATCAACCTGGCAGCCCAAATTATTAGTTTATGTATTGTCACATAAAAGTTTTGCAAAATACCTCTTAGCCTCTCTCCTCATCAACTCAGGATCTGTGCACCAACTTCCATCTTCCAAGAAAATACCATTAATTTTATTTCTTTTACGACACACAATCATTTGAGTGTGGAAGAAATTTGTGTTTCTATCCCAAAATTTTACCAATTGTTCTCTAGACTTTTGAAACCATAAGACTCTTCTTGTTTTAGAATAAGATTATACTCTCGCCTTAGCTGAGGTAACTTTACTTTTCCTTGCCATGAAAAATACATTGTATTAAGCCTTCTTCTCCATTACATGTCTTATTTTCTCTACACCCGCTATTGTTCTGCCACCACTACCATTGCTCAAATCTCTTTGACTTCTAATCCCAAATCTTGGCCATCACCTTCTTCAACCATAGAATCCATCACCACCGTCGTTGTTTAGTTTGGAGTCACAATCTTTGTAATTTCCTTGCATATTGCCACCATCATAAGTCTACAACTAACATTGTGATCCATACCCTAATGACCCCTTATTGTCTCCTTCAGTTTCTCTTTGAATAGTCGTTCCAAGACCCATATACACTCAACAAGCCTCATGCCACCACCGTCACAAGGAAGATATATGCCTAGCTTCATGCTCCTTGCTTCTGTCAAGTTTTTTCAGGCTTAGATGAGATAGGAAAAGAGGTATTGGGTTGGGCAAGGGTAATATCGACTCCATTCTGGTATCGAAGAAGCTGGAATAGGGAAGGGAGTACAACTCCACTCCAGTACTAGAATAAAAGGAGAAAATTAATTTTTTTATTTTTCTTAAATTCAGTTTTTTGAAAATCATCATTGTTGGAAGAATTTTTTGCCACATGCCATAATCTTTTCCCATTATTAGAGAGAGTCTCATCCTGAACAAGGTGGTGCCAAAACGACTCCACTCGAGTTCAGTCAAAAAAAAGTAACGACCTTGTTGACGACCTTAGAAAAATAAATGATTTGCAGAGGAATTAACTCTTGAGAGTAAAAACAAAGTTGACAAATGAAATTGAGAAAAAAGTCAAGGAACTAAATTTAGAAAATAAATAAATTGAGGAATCAAAAGTACATATTTAGATAAATAAAAATAAAACTCAAATAGCTTTAATCATAATTACATTTTTTTTATTGCATGTGAGAGGGGTATTGGAATAACAAAGGTGAAATAGAAATTATAACACCATAATTAAGCAAACCAGCTAGATATAAATACCCCAAATTGATTTAAATATGTTTTTTTATTTCTTTGAAATGTATGTTTTTCTCATTCAAAAAATAAATATATTTTTTTAGGTTTTTTGCGTCTGATTAATGTTATGATTTGTGTGTTTTTTTGCAATTTTAACGGTTAGACTTTGTTTCAGAATAGGTGAAATCATGTTTTTTCAAATATTCAATCTCTTTCATACTTTCATATTAAACATACCCTCTTTTTAACTAAGAGTTAAGATTATTTTAATACGGGAGTATTAAATTGACTTAATCTCACTCATTTACCTTTAAAAAAAATGGAAGGACTACTCTAACTTACATTTCAAATTACAAGAATATACCGTTTTTTAGAAGATTAAGTATCAAACCAAAATATGTGTTGGGTATTCCAAGTGTGAATGAAGAAGTCCTACATTGAGCAAAAATGGATGAGTTAAAAAACATATAAGTGGATGGACCTATAGACCTGATGCCTTAAGGTTTTGGGTCAAGATGTGGTGTTAAGCACACTTATATGCTTCTTTCACTTAGCCCGTGGGAGAATGTTATAACCCATGGATGAAGATCTCCCAACAAGTGGTATTAGAGTCGATGGTTTGACGACTCAATGGAGTATTGAAGCGACAAGTGATCGGTAGATCCATGAGAGATCCTTGTGTCGAAAGTCTTCCTAATAAGAGGTCAAGGTGGCGTGTCCCGTTGTGAAAGGATAAGCCAATGGCGGTGCAAGTAGATAAAGAGTTGAGCTATGGTGTATATAATACTCAAAGGAGAACTCACACTTGAGGGGGAAATGTTGGGTATTCCAAGTGTAAATGAAAAAGTTCCATATTGAGCAAAAATGGATGAGTTAAAGAACATATAAGTGGATGGATTCATAGACCTAATGCCTTAAGGTTTTGGGTCAAGATGTGGTGTCAAGACCACTTCTATGTTTCTTTCACTTAGCTCATGGAAGAATGTTATAACTCATGGGTCAAGATGTAGTATCATGCCCACTTCAGGTTCTCCTCCATCTAGCATAGTAACATAGTCATTAGAAGGGTACCTGGTAGATGGTTTCCTCTGCCTATTAGACATCCAAATTTGAACTTGAGGTAGTTCAGGAACATCACCAAGATTCTCATCTTGTGACATCTCATGCACATCTTCACCAATATCAATATGAAAATCTAACTCATATCCAAGCCGCTGATCACTAACATAATCATGTTACTCACATTTTGAAAGTTATTCTCAACTGTATCCAAATCATGTACATGCTCCAAATTGGATCAATATCAAACAATCTACTATCTTACACGAGTGTACTCTTCTTCATCTTATTGATGTCTTTAATAGTTTGGTCTTCCATGAACTTCACATCACAACTTCTAACAACCTTTTTCTCAACAGGATCATACAACCTACAGCCAAATTTATCTTCACCATAACCGGTAAAGATGCACTATCTTGTCTTCACGTCCAACTTGGACCTTTCATCCTTTGGAACATGCACAAATGTCTTGCAACCAAAGACTCGCAAATGATTATACCTAATAACATACAATATCGTGTACAAAGCCTCACCCAGAAATATTTAGGTAATTTTTCTTCAGAGAGCAAACACCTAACTCTTTCAACCAAAGTCTTGTTCATCCTCTTCGCTAAGCAATTAAGTTGGGGAGTCTTAGGAGAAGTTTTTTCATGTCTAATACCTTGTTGTTTGCAATAATTGTCAAACATTCTACAATAACCACTACCATTATCAATATAAATGTCTTTCAACTTCTTGCTAGAGTATCTCTCAACCAAAACATGGAATTATTTGAACTTTTCAAGTTCTTGGTCCTTTATCTTCAAAGCATACACCCAAAGCTTCATTGAACAATCGTCAACAAAAGTAACAAAGTAAAGTGCACCACCAAATGACTTTACATTTAATGGACCATACACATCAGATGCATCAATTCCGGCAACTCTAACTTCCTTGAGGGATGATGCTTCTTAAAGGATACTCCGGTATGCTTACCATCCATGCAATGAGAACATTTTTCCAATTCTGCACTCTTCAATCCCGGAAGTACATCCTTTTTGGCTAAACAATTCAACCTCTTTCCACTAACATGACTAAGTCTACAATGCAACAAATGAGCCTCCATATCCATGGCACTTATACTTTCTTTAGCAATCAAAGCTTTTGTCCAATACAATTTAGAAATCCCCCCCCCCCTAACCACAACTAAGTTACCTCTGGTGAGTTTCCATTTTCCAGAACGAAAGTGATTATCATAACCACCATCATCAAGCATCTACACATAGATCAAATTGAAATGAACATCTGGAGCATGTTTAACATCTCTTAGCAACAACTATACTCACATGTTGGTATGCAAACAAATATCACCAATATCAATTACATATCTTCAACACTCTAAAATCATCAAAGTGTAAGATGTGAAGAACTTCTTCCTTGGTGTAACATGCAATATAGCACCACTATCAATTATCCATATGCTCTCATACGATACAAGATTAACCGAATCACAGTCACGAAGAATAAAAAGATTGTCATAAGTAGCAGTAGTAACATGATCATCAACATCATGATTTTTTCTCATTATGCTTGCCCTTGTTGTCTTTCTTCTCCCTTTTTCATTAAAAACAATTCTTCTGTTTGTGACCAGCTTTCTAACAATAGTGACACTCCATATTCTTGTATCTAGACTTGGATTCACTTCTGCCCCTTTCTCTATCACCTTTCGATTCCTTTATATGACTTCTCCCTTGTTTTCAGTGACAAACACCTCACAATGAAATGAAGTACCATGTGCCTTCCTTATCATCTTTTCATTAATAATATTTCCTTATATACTTTGCAAAAAGACAATACCATCAGGGGCTGAAATTATAACTGAAACAAGAAATGTTTCCCAAGAATCTGGTAGAGTACTCAGTAGCCATAGTCCCAACACTTCGTCATCAAACTTGATAACCATTCTTGATAATTGATCTAGGATCCCTTGAAAATCATTCAAGTGATCTGAAATAGAAGTTTCCTTCTTATACCTCAAATTCATCAAGAAATTTAACAAGTATAATTTATTATTCCCTGATTTAGAAGCATATAAAGATTCAATCTTCTTCCATAAAGATTTTGCATTTTCCTAATTAGCAATGTGATTGTAGACATTGTCTTCTACGTATTGCCGAATTAAAACCACAAACTTGTTGATGTTGAAAACTCCAATCTTCACCAGACTTTGACTTTGGCTTCTCAGTAGCAAACACAGGAAGATGCAAATTCTTCACAAATAACAAATCTTTCATTTTCCCCTTCCACAAGTGATAGTTAGCATCATTCAAGCATATCATTCTATGTGTATTTGCCTTCATCATTCAAGCAAGTCAAATAACTTCAAACCAAAGAGCTCTAATACCACTATGATGGGAAATTCAATACAATAATAATGAAAAACTCTAACAGAGTATATGCAGCGGATAATAATTTTCCCAATTTGCTAAAATCTCTGAGGAGCAATAACAAATAATGACAGTAAATAAGAACACACAAGGGACTCTTAATGTGGAAAACCTTCCCGATGTGAGAAGTAAAAACCATGAGCACAAGCCAGTCAATCAAGCTCCATTATGAACAAAATAGTAATACAAGAGTGTCTCCAAAATACAGTACAAACATGCTCAATAATACGACATACAACAGTGCAACAAGCTTGAAAATGAGAACAAATGAGTTATAGAAAAACCAGAAAAAATAGTTGTTGTAATAGATCATTTTCTACCACCTCAGATGACTTTTCACTGATCCAACCGTTCAGAATGAAGTACCAGAAGCTATGAACCTGTTGTCCAAATTTCAGCCTGATCCAACAGTGAACGAAGACGCACTCGCGATTTTCTCGCGGGTGCTATGAGTTCCTATGAGTTGAGTTCTCTTGTCTTCTCTCATTTTTCTATTGTCTCCTTTTTGCCTAAACTTATTGCACACACCTGTCTCATCTAAACTTATTGCACACAACATTGTCTTTATCTTCTCATTATTACCAACAATGAGAATTTAATTTACCTCTTCATTTTTGCGTTGGTATAGCTCGTCTGGACCACGCATATACACACACAAAATGTGATGTTGGTATAGTTTCAATTGTTGGACGTGAGGAATGAGAAGGTGAGTCAATTTAAATTTAGTTTTAATGGTTATAAGAATATCCACGGAAGCTTGTTTTTTTTAAGATTGTTCATGAACATTCTTATTATATTCTTATTTCTTGAGTTTTGTTCTTAAGTAAGAATATTTTTTAATAAATTTGATAAATAATATCAGTTCTTGGTCATAAGAGATAGTCATTGTATGTTGTGATATACTTTATCTATTTTAAAGATTTTATTTATGTTTTAATTTACTATGTTGTAATATCTGTTATATTTTGAAATTATATTTAATGTATTTTTAATTAATGCAATGTTTTGTTTTATTTATTTGTGTCCACGTAATCTACTTTTATAATTTACAAAAAAAATATATATTTTTAGTTATAATTTATTAATAAATTATAATAATTTTTAATTTATTAATAAATAAATAAATAAGTAATTTTTCTTAAAATATATTTTGTTATATTTATTATAAAATATAAAAATATGGGTTTGTGGGACTCAAATAAGAATAATTTTTATCAGTATGTAAAAAATTAAATGTTATTTTTATTCTATAGAGATTTTAATTTAATTATAAAGTAATGTATGAGATCCAAATAAAAATATAAATTTTATTTGGGGTTGGGATGCTCTAATTATGGTGGCTACACACTTTCCGTTTTTCGTATATATTCAATGGAGTTTCTCTTTTCTTTTCACCACTAATGATGAATAGTTATTACTTACCTTAAATAGTTATCATATCTATCTCACCATAAGATATTAGAGTTTGAGATATTTGGTAATTTTATGTTAATAAATCCGAAGTTGAATGAGAATATTGTCAATTGTTAATACTTAAAAGGCTTAGACAACTATCACATTATCAATTGGATTTTGCATTCAATTAGGCCTACTCATTCTATTATGTTATTAGAGTCTCAACCCTCTGTATGAACTACCCACATAAATGAATATAATTTACATTATATGTGAATGTGGCCGAACCAATACTTATAAGGCTTAAATATCTCTTATTTTATAAATTAGTTTTTAGGGCTGAATTAGGTCTATCCAATCCAATATGGGTTAATAATTGATAATAGTGGTTTAACCGAATTAGATTATTATGTAATGTGTACTCATCCTTTACCTTTGGGCCATGGCTGTATTCAGCATTTTTTTGTCTTGTTTTCAATTTTCTTTTTCTAAAACTAGAACCTGCAAAGAAATAAATTGACTTGAGGCACATAGGAGATGATGTCCTAAGAATTTATTCATAGAGATGCATTGATCTCACAGGATTCAACAGGCCCATATAGCAAGCACGGAAGATTAAAACATATAAAGTAAACAAAATAAGAGATTGTGGTGAATAGTCTCATTGATGAAGGTAGCACAATTCACAACTATGATGGTGATAAAAATGATATTTCAGAAAGTGGTGGTGCACTTCACAACTTGATGGTGCTAAGAGTGGAAACAAGATCCTCTCCAGTAGAATACAGGAGAGTTCTATACCGGAAGAAATAACGACATGTGGCATTTAAAAATTTTAACGGTGCAAATTTAAATTATTCTTAATTAAAGTTTTTTTAAAACATTAAATTTAGTGGTGTAAAAGTTAAGTTTGGTTTAGTTTTTGACGCAATTTAATGACCGAACCGAACACAAAGATAATGTTCAATTTTACTCGATTAACCACAAATTTTATTTATGAACCTAACTGAACCAGATCGTTCAATAATGGTTTGGTTTGGTTTGGTTCCGCGGTTTTTCAACTTATTTGAAGAAAATCCTTTAAGAAATAATTAAACAAATTTGCAAAGTATAGACTCAACTAAATGAATACTAAACACATCAATAACAAATTATTTAATACTCTTTCTAGTAAAATAATAATAATTCAACATCTCAACAAACTACAAACTTGAAATTTTAGTCTACAAAATCTTCGACAATGTCCAACAAAATTTAAGAATGACAAACTTGGTATCAATTCTTTAGTCCAATAGTAACACCTAATACTCCACATCATTAGTAATGGCCTCAAGTTCTTTCTTTATTTTTTTTAATTAATTAATTTCATCTCTGAATAGTGACACAATGTATACTAGTTTTTTAGTTTTTTTTCTATCTTCTAAATGGATAGTAGAGATAATAGATATTTAGGTTTGTTGGACACCCCCTGAGTTTTAGTGAAATTACACAAATCACCCCTCATTTTTTACATGTACACAAACTTCCCCTAGTTTTTTATACTTTCGTTACACTGACCATCCTTGCATAAGAAATAAGTGTCATATTTTAAACAGAAAATGTGATAAATGTAATTAAGTTAAACAAAACATGGTATATTGTGAGAAAACATCCAAATAATATACAAATCAATGTATCTTTATTATTTTTTGTTACAAAATGCATTAACAACAATTCAAAAGAGATATTGTTTAAATCGCTCTTATACTATATCGCAACGAACCAAAAATAATAAAAAAGTATCGACTCATATATTATTTGGACTTGTCTCCATAATATACCATGTTTTGTTTAACTTAGTTGCATTTATAACATTTTTTGTTAAAAAAATCACACTTATTTCTCATACAATGGTGGTCAGTGTAATGAAAGTATAAAAATTAGGGGTTTGTGTAGGTGTAGAAAAGTGGGGGTGGTTTGTGTAATTTTGCTAAAATTCAGGGGGTGTCAGTGTAATTTACTCTTATTTTTTCTATTTGCCTCTTATTTATAACCTATGTATATATATATTAATAATTCTAAATTCTTAATCATAGGTTCGGTTTGGTTCCAACGGTTCCAAAATTTACAAAACTGTGAACCTAACCAAACTTAAATGGTTCAAAATAAAAAAACCGAACCGCGGATCCGAACTAAACCATATTTTGTGGTTCAGTTCGATTCGGTTTCATCAATTTCGCGATTTAAACTGAAACCGCTTACACTCCTAATTAAATTAATATGAGCCTCACATTTCAATATTGTATTGTCCAACACTGAAGTGGATCCCAACCATAAGAGGAAGGCTTTGGAATATGGTATCGTTAATGAAGATGGTGATTAAAAAAATGTTAAATGGTAAAAATAATGGTTGTGATTTTTTTGGGTCAAACTGTGATTTCTAAACTTTAGAAGTGCCTTGAAAATACAAGAATCCCCACATATTACAAAAGTTTAGAAGATAAATGGGTTGAAAATGCTTTGGTCACTTTAGAGTATAATGCATTGGTACTGGTATCTTCTGGACTATGAACTAGACCTTAGAGTGATAAACTTAACATACAATGCATTATAAGTATGCTTGGGCTACTTAGAGTAATAATGCATCAACATTCTAGTAGAAAGCTTATCAGTATGGTTGTTTATGAGTTGTAAGTTGGTAGCTTAAGTAAATACATAAGCATAAATAAGATGGATTTGTGGAAAGTAAGAAATGGAAACATGATTTAAATTGTGGCTGCAATATTGCAGTTGCGGTAATTATCGCAACCGCATCACACTACAATTGCGGTGTGATTCTGAATCACAATGATACGGCAGTATCAGGCTGCAACGTACCATATCGGGCTACAACACAATCACATCGGACCGTATTTGGACAGCATCAAGCTGCATCAAATTTAAAAATAGTTTTTTAATCATAAAATAATTCACATTGCAATGTCTGCAATCTGCATCGCAACAGCCACAATGACTACAATCATAGTAACCGCAGTCGTTACTGCAATCGCGACCACAACCGCAATTTAAAACACTGAATGAAAATGAAGAATTTGAGTAGTGCCACAACTAAGAATGGTCGATATACCAACAGTTGGACGCCATGAAGGGTGATTTGTGCAATGATAATTGTCTAAATCGATTCAACTAAGAATCAATGAGAACACTTATCACAATATACACTAAGCAATATGTTTAAGTAAGAACTCAAAGTGCATTCATTCATCGAAATTAGAGTGCATTTATAGATGGCTGAAGTAGACAAGAAGACAATCCCACTAATGAAAATACAAGTTCTAATAAATCAAAAAATGTATTGTCCCCTCAAAGTCTTATGGGACAAGAAGTGACAAACTTATAAAACAATGTTATTAATACAGTACCGATCATCAAACCAATCAGAGTACTGATATAGTGGTTTAACTGATGATTTACTAATTAGACGATATATCAGTGATGTTAAAATACATATATTTTATACTAACACTAATGTTGAAAAATCAATAAAGAAGACAATAACTTTATTTTTGAGAAAAAAATATATACACTGAGATTTTTACATCGTCACTGCATCTTCTACTATTCATTTTTAATTATCATTGACTTGTAAATAAAAGTAGTACAAACGAATGATGTATTGACTCTGTAGAAATCTTTATACTGTCACTGCATACATATATCACTCTTTATTTATACTATTTGTTAACAAAAAATATATCACTTGATGGTAGATCATTTTTAGAAGTATAAAAAATGTAGTAGTTTTGTGTTTGATCATTCATATTAACATTTTGGTAAAAGTAAGTCATTTTTATTAAAAAACTAGCAGTATACCCGTGCACTTGCACGAGTCGCTTCTTTGTTTATGCATAATGCAAATATAATATACATATACTTTATAATATCAATAAATCATGTATTGAAACATTATATTTCTCATTCATATAGGTGCAATATTAACATTGATTTTTGAGTGTATATGCAGAATATTAACAATTATAAATGTGTTTGTATAAGCATTTATTTGTTGAAAGTGTGATTATAGAAAATATTTGATTCTTAAATAACTCAATAAATAAAATTCAAATTGTATTGGATAA
>NC_032011.1:7773987-7792544 GCF_001865875.1 Lupinus angustifolius | reverse complement strand
ATTCTTTAATACCAACCTTCCTTAAGGAACAAGTTTGGTTTGTTAATAAAATGAACCCGAAAGGGAGTAAATAAATAAAGGTCACTTAAATTTATTATTCTTTTGTTCTTTATTTATTTATTTGTTTCTAACAACTAACTATTCATCACTTTCATACATTAGAATACCATTATACCGGTGTTGGAATTTATTCCAAAAAACCGAGATGACATTCAAAGGTACTTAATAATTATATAATAAGGGATTGCTTCGTTACCATTGTACCTTCGTTAGAATTTATTCTAACAAAGCCGAGATGGGACAAAGAAGGAATAACTTATTCACATGATTATTAAGAAGTAAGTTGTAACTGGAATATTCTTGAAACCATTATACCGACGTTGTAATTTATTTCAACAAAGCCGAGATGGTGAACAAAGAATAAAACCGACTTCAGTTACTTAATCAAATAAAAATAAAAACACACCAAAAAAAGAGAAATAACCTTTCAACAAATTGGCACCTTGTTAAGGAACGATTTGTTGGGAGGGGAAAACAACTCCTCTCTCATAAAAATTATTTCAACAAGGTCCAACAAGGGTTTCACTTTAAGTCAATGAAAATATGCTTTGGATATCTTGGTTGACACATGGTTTTTGGCCTCTATACCTGCCAATACCCCATTGCTAAAGGAACTGTTCTCTATCAGGATTTCTCTGTTGCATACTCAGATCATGCCGCTTACAGAAGATTGGTGGGTAGGATGCTTTATCTCACTAATATCAAACCATATCTCAGCTTCTCTATAAGCAGTTGAGTCATTATATGATTCAACCCACCAATTCTCATTATCAAGCCCTTACCCACATTCTCAAGTACATCAATGGAACTCCTGGTCAAGGGCTTTTCTATCCATCCAATTCTGCTCTTCTATTGAAAGCCTTCAATGATTCTGACTGGGCCACATGCAATGATTCCAAGCGATCTATTTCTGGATAATGTGTTTTCTTGGGCATTTATTAATTTCGTGGAAATCAAAGAAACAAACCACAATGGCTAGATCATCTTCTGAAGTTGAGTAAATAGTTCTTATTGTCTCTTCTAGTGAGTTCCAATGGTTAACCTTCTTGATCTCTTCTTGCATAGTTTCTCTCCAATTCCCAAGTGTTGTTCGTTTCTATAAACTTGATCTCTTCTTGCACCAATTCCCAAGTGTTTTTCTTTTGTATAAACTTGATCTCTTCTTGTATAGCTGCTCTCCAAGTACCATTAGATATTGCTTCTTCAAAACTTATTGACTCTACATCAGAAAAGAAGATCATGTGTTGCACTATGTCTCCTTCTTGATTCACTTCATCATCAGGGCTCAACACATAGTCTGATAACCAAGAGGGTGGATTCCTTGCCCTTGTCGATCTAGTCCTTTCTAGCTGAGGAAATGTGGTTGTTGGATCCATGCTTCTCTCATCCATCATTGGGTCATCAATTTCCCAGTTTATGTGCATCTTGGCCAAAGAGATCGAATTTTCTTTCTGAGGGACTTGGCCATGAAGTCTTTTGGTTGAGCACCTGTTCAGCATGTAGGTTGTGATGAGTGTGAAATTATGCTACATTTGCATTACATTTAACTTTCATTTAAGGACATAATTAGGACTTTAGGATTGTTTTTAGATTTTATTTCTCTTTGTTCGGGTTGAGCCGATGTTTTTTGCTATGTTGTGCAGTTTGGATGGATTAAAGTAAAAAAGAGTAGAGATTGGGTGCAAGAAGATGGAATTCAATGTTGAAGCTATGCGAAGACTAAATTGAAGGGCCAAAAGAAGTCATAGATGTTATATTATATTCCTATTTTTTAGATTTGTTTTGTTGGGCTTAGGCCAATATTTTGTAATTAGGAAAAATGAGGGTTCTCCCTCAAGGATGAGACACTTTACACTTTACACTTAACATTACAATTCTCTAATTTAGAATTTGGTATTCTCTTATCCATCATGAGTGAGTAATTCCATTTGTTTCTAGAATTGGCGCTATGTCCTTTTATATTCAATAGATACTTATTCTTACTTTTATTTCATTGAGTGTTGTGATTTGAATCATTAAACTAAGTTTTTTCGTGTGAGTTATCTGGCGAAAAATTACACCTCTTAGATACATGGGGAAGGATCAAGAGGTGAACCAAAGTATCTGACCATTCAATTATTCAAACTAGAATCCTAATTCACGAGATTAGTATTAGGATTCTCTGGAGTTTTTGAGAATTCACCTTTGGTTGCTACGAAGCGATTGGATAGAAAGATCCAAGTAAAAGATTTGATTGATAATCGTACCACGAGAGTAGGTGTGACCTCAATTGAGTACACGTGTTGGAGCTCGAGAGAGGATGACACATGTCAAAGAGCAATTCACCATCATAACTTAAAGTTCATGAAAAGGAACAAAACAAGGATTTGCGAGTGTAAAGACGATAATTCTTATCCTAGGAACTCTTCCTAAATTAGATTTCAATCCCTTTTTTACTATTTTCATAATTATTCTTGTCAATTGTTCTAAACTCACTTTTAATTCCTATTTGAGTTAAGGATAAATTAGTTGTTATAATTAAAGGATTTTTCCAGTCCTTGTGGGATCGATATTTTATTACTTGACGATATAATCGTGCACTTGTGATTTTCCCTATCAAGTTTTTGGCGCCATTGCCGAGGACTGTGTCAAAATTTCTTTAATTCTCAATTACTTCATTACTTTATTCTAGTGTATTACGCATTTTCCTTTTTCTTGGTACCTCTGTAGGTTGTCGATTTGGTTTTTGCAAAGTTCAAATTACTACTCAGAGCCAGAAAGGACTTTTCATAGAAGAAGAAGACAACAAAGAGAAAGAGCAAGAGAAAGACGTGTACAAACAATGGCTAAACGAGATGAAAAATCACTTCACGACTATGCAGCCCCTCATACTCGTAGTTCACGTCCTGGAATTATCCGCCCATCTATTGAGGCGGAGAACTTTTCTTTGTCATCTAATTTGATCGAATTGGTGATGCAAAACCAATTTGGCAGAGGAGCACATGAAGATCTTAATGCCCATATTGATCAGTTCTTAGAATTCTGTGAGACATTAAGGATTCTTGGGGCTTCTGAAGATATCATTTGTCTCCGCATGTTTCCATATTCCCTTAGAGACAAAGCTAAGATGTGTCTAAGGAATGAAAATGTTGAAATTCAAGCAACGTGGCAAACTTTGGAGGAGGCTTTTCTCAACAAATACTTTCCTCCTTCCAAAATGGTGCACTATAAGCACCTCATATAGAACTTTAGTCAAAAGGATGGGGAGCCAATTGTTGAAGCATGGGAAATATTAAATGATTTGACTGAAGCTTGCCCTCATCATGGTATTCCACCTTGGATGTTGGTTCAGAACTTCTACAATGGAATAGACTTTCCATCACAATAATTGTTGGACTCTTCAGCAGGTGGTGCCTTTATATGCAAAGAAATTGATGTTGCTTCAAAGATCATAGAGAATGTAGTTTCTAATCATCACCAATGGGCAAATGAGAGAAGACATCATCCAAGAAGAGACTCTGGTGCATAATATTCAGGCATGCAAAAACTTGTGAGACATCATCATGAGTGGTCTAAATGCAAAAACTTCAATGAACCTGAACATGGAGCATTAGTCAATGAACAACATGAATCGTGCAACTACTATGACTACAATGAGAGGAGCGGGCAACAATTCAATCCACTATACAGACAGAACAATTCCAACATTTCTTGGAGGAGCAACAACACTATGAATCATCAATACCAGGATGGGCTAGGTAATAGGTGGTAAGGAAAAATTGCTGGTAACCAAAATAAATTTCATGAAGATCAAGTCATGATTAATAAAAGTTTTTCAAACAAGCTCAATGACTTGAATTCTGAAATAGAAAACTTGACCATCTATGGTAAAATGCTGGAAGCACAAATTGCCCAACAAGCTAGTGATCCTAATAGGCAAACAAGGATGTTTCCAGGACACCCAGAAAAAGAACTAACTGATATTCCTCAAATTAGTAAAAAGACACAAGTGGAAGAGAAACATACTAAGACACAACCCCCTGAACAGGTGTCTAAGTATTTATCTCCATCACCATATGCACCACCAGTTCCTTTTCCCTAAAGATTAGCAAAGACAAAATTAGAAAAGATATTTGGAATTTTTTGGATATTCTTAAGAAATTCTATATCAGCTTACCCTTCATTGAGGCACTATAGGAGATGTCTGCATACACAAAATTTCTTAAGGATATTTTATCTAAAAAAGAAGACTAGATCATTATAAAACAATTGCTTTAACTAAGGAGTGCAATGCTTTAATTTAAAATAAATTAACTCCTAAATTAAAAGATCCTGGTAGTTTTTCTATTCCATGTTTATTTGGAAATACTAGTTTTGATCATGTCTTATGTGACTTAGGGACAAGTGTGAGTCTCATGCCTTTATCCGTGTGCAAAAAATTGGAAGTGGGTGAACTAAAACCCACTACTATATCACTTCAATTAGTGGATAGGTCGGTTAAATTCCCTATAGGCATCTTGGAGGATGTTCCTATCAAAGTCGGAAAATTTTCATTCCATCAGATTTTGTAATACTAGAAATGGAAGAAGATTCACAAATCCCAATCATACTAGGTAGACCATTTTTGGCTACTACTGGTGCTATAATTGATGTAAAGAATGGAAAATTTTCACTAAGCATAGGGGATGAAAAAGTTGAATTTGATATGGCTAAATCTATTAAACAACCTTCTCTTGAGGATTCATGTTTCAGGGTTGATATGCTGAACCAAGTTGTGAAATAGGAAGCAACTAGAGTGCAATCTAAGGATCCCTTAGAGAGATGCAAGGTAGATGGTGACACTTTGGACATTCATGAGGAAGCGGTTGAGGTTATTGAATTTCTAAATGCAAGCCCAACACTTCCTCACAACCCGCAAGATGAGAGCTTAAAGGTAATGCCCAAATCTGAAGATTGGGAGGAGGGGAAAACACCTCAAATTGAATTAAAAATACTCCCCTCCACCCTCAGGTATGAATTTCTTAGACCTAATTCATCTTATCCAGCTGTTCTTAATGTTAAATTAAATAAATCAGAAACTGAAAAATTGCTAAGAGTCCCGAGAATGCATAGGAAGGTAATATGATACACATTGGATGATATAAAGGGCATAAACCCTTCTTTTTGCATGCATAGAATTTTCATGGAACATAACCATAAAACTTTCATTGAAAACCAGAGGAGACTAAATCCTAATATGAAAGAAGTGGTTAGGAAAGAAGTGCTGGAACTTTTAGATGCTAGGGTAATATGTCCTATATCTGATAGTGAATGGGTGAGGCTAGTTCACGTGGTTCCTAAAAAGAGAGGATTGACTGTTGTGAAAAATGTGAAAAATGAATTAATACCAACTAGAACAGTCACAGGTTGGCGAATATGCATTGATTATAGAAAATTAAACACAACCACTAGGAAAGATCACTTCCCTCTCCCATTCATTGATCAAATTCTTAAAAGGCTTGCTACATATAAATATTTCTCCTATTTCGATGGGTACTCGGGATTTCATCAAATCCCCATTCTCCTTGAAGACCAACAAAAAAATACTTTCACATGTCCTTATGGCACCTTTGCCTATAGGAGAATATCTTTTGGGCTATGTAATGCCCCAACCACTTTTCAGAGATCCATGACTGCAATATTCTCTGATTTTATAGAAAACATAATGAAAGTTTTTATGGATGATTTTTCTGTTTATGGACTTTCATTAGATGACTTTTTAACAAATTTGATAAAATATTGCAGAGATGTGAGGAAGTGAATCTTGTATTAAATTGGAAAAATGTTACTTCATGGTGCGCGAAGGTATTGTGTTGGGACATTTAATTTCGGGAAAAGGGATAGAGGTGGACAGAGCAAAAATTGTAGTAATTGAAAATATGCTACCACCAATTAACATAAAAGGTGTTAGGAGTTTCTTAGGCTATGCGGGATTTTACAACAGATTCATAAAAGATTTTTCAAAAATTGCGAAACCTCTTTCTAACATTTTAATGAAAGATATTGCATTTGATTTTAGTGTTGCTTGTCTAGAATCATTTTGTTGGTTGAAGGAGGCATTGGTCCCTTTGAAGTGATGTGTGATGCTAGTGACTATACCGTGGGAGCAGTATTAGGCCAAAAGAAGGACAAAAAGATGCTTGCAATCTACTATGCAAGCAAAACACTTGATGGAGCTTAATCCAACTTTGCCACCACAGAGAAGGAGCTACTAGTTGTTGTGTTTGCCTTCGAAAAATTTAGTTCCTAACTAGTAGGTTCTAAAGTTATAGTCCATACTGATCACTCAACCCTGAGATACTTGATGAGTAAGAAAGAGTCCAAGCCACGTTTCATTCGATGGATTCTCCTTCTACAAGAATTTGATCTAGAGATTGTTAACAAAAAGAGGACAGATAATCTAGTTGCAGATCACTTATCTCGGCTTTAACATCCAAGTGGAGGGGAGGAGGACATACCTATTGATGATTCCTTTCCTGATGAGAAACTCCTCCTCCTCAACACTATAGAGGCACCTTGGTATGCTGACTATGTAAACTATTTGGTAAGCATGATTCTTCCACCTGAAATGACACCGCAACAGAAAAATAAATTCTTCTCATATCTGAAGAAGTATATATGGGATGATGCTTACCTCTATCGAATATGTGCTGATGGTATTTACAGAAGATGGGTTCTAAAAGAAGAAGTGTCAAAGATCCTGAGTTGTTGCCACTCTGCCTCTTATGGAGGCCATGTCAGTACTTCAATAACAACAACAAAGGTATTGCAATGTGGTTTCTTTTGGCCACACATATTCAGAGATGCAATGAGTTTTGTTCTCAAATGTGATTCTTTCTAAAGGGTAGGGAACATATCACAAAGGCATGAAATTCCAATGAACCCCATCCTGGAGGTGGATATATTTGATGTATGAGGAGTTGACTATATGAGACCTTTTCCTACTTGTTTCTAAGTGGGTGGAGGAAATTTCATCTCCACACAATGATGATAAAACAATCATCAAACTGTTTACCAATATCATATTTTCAAGGTTTAGGGTCCCGAGGCTGGTTATTAGTGATGGAGGCTCACACTTCATTGAAATATATTTTGAAAACCTCTTGAAGAAGTATGGTGTTTCTCATCGAGTTGGTACCCATTACCATTCTCAAACAAGTGGTAAAGTGGAAGTATCAAGTCATGAGATTAAGAGCATATTGGAGAAGAAAGTGTCTAGAAGCAGGAAAGATTGGTCCTCAAAACTTGATGATGCTTTATAGGCTTATCGTACTGCATATAAAACACCTATTGGTATGTCACCATTCAGGTTGATTTATGGTAAGTCATGCGACCTTCCAGTGGCACTAGAGCATAAGGCGTATTGGGCAGTCAAATTGTTAAACTTTGATATGAAAGTTACTAGAGAAAAGAGGAAATTCCAACGACAAGAGTTGGAAGAACTATGGTTGGATGCTTATAAGAATGCTCACACTTACAAAGAAAGAATAAAAAGATGACATGACAAACACATACTCCATAGAGAATTCCGAGTAGGGGAACTAGTTCTCTTATTCAACTCCAGATTGAGGCTCTTTCCAGGAAAGCTAAAGTCTAGATGGTCAGGTCCGTTCAGAGTTGCAAAGGTCTATCCCTATGGAACAATTGAGATATGGAATGAGAAAAAGGGAAAATTCAAGGTAAATGGTCAACGTTTGATGCATTATCTAGAAGATGAACGATTGGAGAAACAAACAAACATTTCTCTCTTGAATCCTACATGAGCTGCAAGGATCAATCGTCAAGCTAATGACATTAAATGAGCGCTTCGTGGGAGACAACCTACGTTGGAGGTACATTTTTCTTTAATTCATTAATTTTAGTGTTTTAGTATCGGCTTTAGTGTCTCCCTGAGTTTGGAGCCTTTGTAGGATGATGTATATATGTCGGCCATAAAAAAAATCATAAACTTAAAAAGAAAATCAATAGAAAAGTGCTAACACGACAACACCTATTAGCTGTCTCATTCAAATAGGATATTTGTACCTAGTCCATCTGGGACATATAGGCCATTTTGGACATTTTTCTCTTCTTTTGTAGGTACTTCCACTACACCCAATGAAGCCAACCACTTATAATTGACACATGAGTTAAGGATACTTCCTACCTAACCCGTGAGTTTTCTTTTTCTTTCTCTTATTGTTTAGATTTTTACATTGGGAACAATGTAAATTTCTAAGCTTGAGGGGGTTTTGCATTTATATAGTTCATTCATATTATCATGCATTTCACATATGCTTCATATCTCATCTATTCTCTGCTTTGTTCTATGTGTTGTCTATACGCTTTAAATGAAAAAGTATGCATGAATGATTATTGTTGATTTGTCACCCGATTGAAGAAACAAATTGTGGATAGAATAATAATATGAAAGACATTATATTTGACAATTGTGAATTAAATTTGGTTAAATAAAGGTGTTTGTTTCATAACTTCTGTTGAATATACCAAATGTGAGAAACTTGGGTCAAACACCATAAGAGTTCTAATTTTTATTTATCATTGCATAAAACCCTTTTTCGTTCATGAGTGCATAATTTTCTATGATTGTACATTCTAGAACTTGATTTGTGACTGGTTGAAGATTGAAGTGTGTCTGTATGCATTAAAATGATAGATGCAATTAGGACTTTTTCTTTTGACCTTCAACCGATTGCTATAAACATTGAAAACTCATTAGTTGCCCACTTTTGAGCCTGAACTTTAATGATTTTTCATAGCTACTCAAATGAGGATTTGTGGTAATTTATGATGTTTGGTTGAAGCAATGAGAAAGATAAAAAGATCATGTGTGATGAAAGAATCCATAAAAAGGTGAAGAAGAAAATAAATAAATTAATTTCATCCCTTCTCTTTTAGAAAATCTCAAAAAAAAGGAAAAAAAGAAAAAAAGAAGAAATACACAGTATACTAAAAGAGAAGGGACTAAAAAAAGTATGTTGTAAGGAGAAAGGTTGATTGAAAAAATATCATATGATAAAGTAAGGTCTATTAAGAGAATCTCAATGCTTCAATCAAATGTCTAAAAGGTTTAGAATTTGTTATTCTCTTCTTCATCATGAGTGAATAATTCCCTTTGTTTCTAGGAATGGGGATATGCCCTTTTACATTCAATAAATACTTGTTCTTACTTCCATTTCATTGAGTGTTGTGATTTGAATCATTAAATTGATATTTATTCATGTGAGTTGTCTGGCCAACAAATTACACCTCCTAGATACATTGGGGAAGGACCGAAAGGTGAACCCAACTATCTGACCATTCAGTTATTCAAAGTAGAATCCTAATTCACGAGAGTAGTATTAGGATTCTTGGGGGTTTCTGGAATTCACCTTGGGTTGCTACGAAGCGATTGGATAGGAAGATCCAAGTAAAGGATTTGATTGAGAACCGTACCACGAGAGTAAGTGTGACTTCAATTGAGTACACGTGTCAGAGCTCGAGAGAGGATGACACATATCAAAGAGCAATCCACCCTCATAACTTAAAGTTCATGAATAGGAGCAAAACAAGGATTTGTGAGTGTAAAGGTGGTAACCATTATCCTGGGAACTCTTCCTAAATTAGATTTCAATCCATTTTTACTATTTTCATAATTATTCTTGTCAACTGTTCAATTGTTCTAAACTCACTTTTAATTCCTATTTGAGTTAAGGATAAATTAATTGTTATAATTAAAGGAGTTTTTCATTCCTCCTGGGTCGATATTTTATTACTTGACGATATAATCTTACACTTGCAATTTGCCCTATCAGGTTGCTATAGATGCTACTTCACTCCAAAAATTGTGTGGAAGTTCCTTACTTTTTAACATGCTCCTAGCCATATTTAATATAGTTCTATTTCTCCTTTCTGCAATTTCATCATTTAGAGGTGTGTAAGGGGAAATTACCTCTTGCTCCTTAAGAAAACTTTCAAATTCTCCTAAAGTGAACTCTCCTCCATCATCAGTTCTTAGTATCTTTAAGCATTTTTCTGATTGTTTCTCTACCAATATATTGAACATTTTGAACACTGAGTATGTTTCACTTTTAGCCTTCATTAAGTACAACTATAATTTCTTGCTCAATTCATCTATGAATATAACAAAGTAATTATTTCCTCCCTATGATGGAGTGTCAAATGGACTATACACATCAGAGTATATCACATTCAAAAGTTCACATGCTCTAGAGGGTGTGTATGAGTTGAATGAAGATCTAGGATGTTTGCTAATTAGGCAGTTGTCACATACCTTGTTTGGAATCTGAATTGGTGGTAGTCCATTGACTTTGTCTTAGCATGCTTATGTCATTTCATATGTCCTAGCCTTAGGTGTCATAGCCAAGAATCTTTAGCTATAGATGTTGTTGATAGACCTTGAGTTTCTTTCCAAAGGAACTCTTAATATATTGCAGTTCTTTGCATCAAATATCTACAATAATCCTTGATGCATTTGTACAGAGAAGCCCTTTTCTAATAATTGTCCTAGACTAAGAAGATTACTCTTCATGCCAGGGACATAAAGTACATCACATATTAGTGGATTTCTGCCATCACTTCTATTGATCAAGACATCACTAGTTCCCTCTTGATCACATTCATATGGATCATTTGAATAAATTGATCATGCATGAATGTGAAGTTGATTTTCTTGAAATCAATTTTGTTAAACAAAAATTGTGTTACATATGTCATAGGAAATTTTTTGTCATTGATTGTTTAAATGCTTCAAAACCAATTAATTACCCTACATAGGTAACCGAGTGTATATTTCAGCAACAATTCTATGTTTTCTTTAAGTGTTTGTACATTTTTTCACCGTTTTGGTAGTAATTGTACTATGTTTTTTGTTATTTTCTGTATTAATTTAAAATTGCCTTGTGGATAGGAAATTTTAATTTTATGTATAGGCAAAATGGGTATTTAGTCTAATGACCTGGGCATGTCAAGTTGTATGTCATTCCCCATATTATGTTGCCTTGGATATTATTGATTTTTCTTCTTTTTGATAATGCTAAAAGGGGAGAAAGTTTTGGTCGTGTTTGATTTCTATTGTAAGGTTATAATGATAAACTAAGAGGGAGGTGAATTTTTATTATGGTCAAGGTTAAAATTTTATAGAGTAAAAACGTTAGAGTGTATAGCAGCGAAAATGTGAAAGAAAATTAACCAAGAATATAATATATAAATAATGAGAGTAAGGAGAACAATAGAGATACACCAACAATTTTATATTGGTTTACCTTCTTGTCCACTAATGGCTATGTCTAGTACTCTTGTAGCACAAGAGATTTTCCACTGATATTTTGAGTTGTAGTTACAAATTTCTCTCTGAGATTACAAGTACATTACACTGCCACCAATATCTCACACACTTAGAATGCTTCCTCTTCTAAGCAACACTTTTTCCCTTTTCATTACACCATATGGTGAAAAGTTTACAAAGATGAATGAAGAAAATTCACTAGGGCAAGGATTGCCTTACAAGATATAACAATGCTTATTGCTCACAATCCTTAGTATCTTTATGTACAGATAATACACAATGCTCTTAGTGTTTTATATATGAAAACTCAGAAAAAAAAATACTTGGATGTAACTTCAAAAAAATATGAAAGTTAAAAACTCAAAATGCAAGAAAAAAGCCCATAAAATTGTTTAGAAAGATTATATGAAAGTTATATGTTCAAGTGTATTTTGAAATGAGAGTCTTAGTGCCTTTCTATAGGCTCCAACCGGCCATTATACCTCCTTACAAAGGTACAATATGTTTGGAATGAAACTCATACGTTTTGGATGAAAGTTGTTCAGTTTAGATTTGAAAATCTGGTGTAACAACTCTTTGTATCTGATTACAACAAGCAATAACTGATTATCCAAACATTCTGTCAAACTGAGTAATTGGTTACTCTGTGTTGTTTTTTGTTGTGTAACTCATTACTTAGTTTGGGTAACCTGTTACGCAGTCCCAATAACATGTTACTCATTGTCACATTGTACAAGTAACTTGTTACTCAAGTCCAGTAACCTATTACTCAGGTCAAGTAACCTATTACTCAGGTCAAGTAACTTGTTACTTAGCATATTGAAAAATTAATTTATTTTGACTCTAAGTTTTCAATTAATTTCAAAATTGGTTTTCAATTTGAGCATGGAGACTAAATATATGTAGAAGATTAAGGATAGAAAAATCTAACTTAGAAGACTTGTATAATCTAGAATCTTTGAAGCTTTGTCTTATATGTCTTCAAGGTCTTCTTTCTTTTTCTTATTTTTGGTGATCTTGGTATCTTCATCAAAACTGTGCCAAGGTCAAGAGCCAAATGTTCTTCACAATCTCTCTCTTTTTGATGATGACATACCAACATCGTCTTGAAAGATTTAGTTTTCATACTTTGCATACTGGATATGATTTGATATGAATCTCCTAAGTATGCTCCCCCTATCTGTTATGCTCCCCTTCTTTTTTTTAAATATGAGCCCAAAAAAGTTGTTAAATAGAAAACACAACTCTGGTTGTTATCCCCCTTTTGACTTTATCAAAAAGAAGAAAAAGCCAAATTTTCAGCACAATATACATATATATGCAACAAAAGGGTACAAGATATGTTCATGACTTATGTCTAAGTCTAGGTCATTGAAGTATATGAACCATAAAGTATATGGTATAAGATGATAGAATCAAGTTAAGCAACATTTCATAATGACATTAATAAAGAGAAAGGTTCATACAAACAAAATTCAATCAAAGTTAAGAATTACAACCTAAAGTAAAACCCTAAGAATAAGGCTCGCCACTATATCCATGTAGTCCAATCGGTTAGATAATCTTCTAAGTTAAACTTAGAATTGTTGATTCTAAGCGTCAAGAGCATCCATCCTTGTGGTGATGTATCCTTGAAGAGAGAACAAGTCATCTATAATCATCTGATTGGTAGGCATGACAGAAGAAGAGGATGACTCGCATGGAATGAAGAGGGCTGAGGTGCTAGAGGGTCAACTGAGGGATTTTCCATACGAGTAGTCGGTTGATCACTTCGATATTTGTATAGTTAATCAATACGGTCTCTAAAGAATTCCATTTTTTGGATCACATCCACATTGATTTTGCTATCTCTAGCATCCACTTCGATCTTGAACTCCTCAACAGTAGAAATACCAAAGTGCTCAAGTATGGCAATTATGATAATAGCATAAGGTAAGGGGCTTTGAGTATCTCTAAAAGACCACATTTGTTGCATTACCATCATAGCCAAGTTTATAGAAATATTATGCTTAATATTATATACATCAGTTATAGTTCCATATCATTTATTTATGAATGATTGAAATATTTTGGAATCGTAACATAACATAGAAAGTATTACAGCAATCGATCTTCTAGATTGACATTTCCAACAAAGAGGATATATCCACTCTTAACAGTTTCACCTCAATCCCTTTGCTTACATGCTTCTATTTTCATCTTAGAAAATCTACACATAGAGTAGTAGGATTCCTTTCAACCATAATCCTCCCATTCACATTCAATACCAAAACCAACCACAACACCTATGAATAGTAAATTAAAGCACACTGAACAAAAATTCCTCAAGTCTAAGATAATGTCTTTTCCTTTGACTTAGGAAAATAATTTATTTTTCTTAAAGTTCAGGTTGCAATAGAATACCCACATAAGTCTAGGGTAGTATGCATAATGGTCCTCAAAGAATATAAACAGGTTCTATTTCCTAAGGAGGGTGGGGAAATGGAAATCATCAGGCTCATCAATTGCAAGAAGGCGTGCCAAATCCAATGGATTAGCCTCTAAAGAAGTTTGTTGCTTCCTTTGAGAATCATTGGTACCTTGCTTCTTGGTTCTTGATGAGAAAGCCTTGAATTTGAGGTTTTGAAAATTTAGGGTTTTGAGATTTTGAGATTTGGGTTTATTTATTTATTTTATGCTCTAAACTTCGAAATGATGGTTTGAAAGTGTTTAGAATTGAAAATCTGATATAAATTTTCACAAAATTCAAGTAAAAAGAGCAAGAAATGGGATTTCTAGGAGTGGAGGGGGGTTACCACAAAAAGAGATCTAGACGAAGAAGATGAAGTTTCTAAAGAATGGGAAGGAAATATTAAATATTGCATAGTAATCAGTTACGCAAGCCAAAATAATCGGTTACTCAAGCCAGTGTAATCGGTTACTCAAGCTAGAGTAATCGGTTACTCAAGCCATTGTAATCTATTACTCAAGGCTGTCTAATCGGTTACTCAAGCTAGAGTAATTGGTTACTCATAGTCATAATACCCAATATTCAGAAATTCAACTTTGAGTAATCAATTACTTACAAAGTAATCGGTTACTCCTTCGAGTAATTGGTTACTATCCATAGTTATTGAATTCCTCAAGAATCCGATGCCTAATAATCGGTTACTCTCTTGTATTAATCAATTACATACTTTAGAATATGAAAATTTAAGAAAGTCTAAGCATGTTAAAGCACAAGTAGGCATGCAATACACGTAATGAAGCAAACATATAAGCATATGAACATATTTTGGATAGGTTAGCTTCATCAAGAATATCTAATTCTCATCTCAATATATAAAAAAGTTCTTTAGCCAAAGGTTTTGTAAAGATGTCTGCTAAATGGTCATATGTATCAACAAATTATAAGAGTACATCCTTCTTTTGGACATGGTCCTTCAGAAAGTCATGCCTTATAATAATATGTTTGGTTCGAGAATGCATCACCTGATTCTTTGTGAGGTTTATAACACTAGTATTGCCGCACTTTAAAGGAATGTATCCTAAGTCCAATCCATTGTCTCATAATTGTTTATAGCAATGTATTATGTCTTAGTAGTACTTAGAGCAACTCGTAAGCAATATATTACATATTATTCATAACCCTATTTTAATATTATTGATGATTTTTTGTGCTTAGTTGACTTTTTTTAGCATGATTATTGTTTTAGATTTTATTAGACTATCCTAAAATGAGTTAATTTGGGATAATTTAGTTTGATTAAATCTATTATCATTTTCATATCATATTTGGCACCACTGACATTTTGGGCATTATAGAAGTGAACGATGTCTACTAAAGTGAAGATTATATTTTGTTTTAGAAGTCTTTATTTTTAATTTTGTCTTGGGTTTTGAGCCCATTGTTTTCAGCCCATCGTCTATTTTAGATATTTAGGAAGGGAAACACAGTTGTACATTGGATGACATTAGAAATTATATATTTAGTTTCATTTTACCCTTTTGCTCTACTAGGGCTTCTTCTTCCATCTCTATTTTGCCTCATCCTTCCATGAAGGCAAATTTATGGACTATCCTTTCGGAATATATCACAACTCTTGAGGTTTTGTTCATAATGCATTTTCCGTTTCTTTTTTGTTGGTTTCTTCTATCCTATTTTTTATTATGGTTTTCTTAATTCTATCATTTAGAAATAGGTTTTGAATTGATTTTTACATAGTTAATCAATTCTCTAGTGCGTGAATGCTTAATTTGTGTAAATGTTTTAATTGTTCAATGCTTATGCTGATAATGTTTAATTAAAGGCTTAGGTAATGAGGTTGTGAATTGATTTTAGCTTAGTTAATTGATTCTCAACAAATTAGGAAGTCAATAGTTAGAATCTAAATTTGATTAGTTGAAACTGATGATTGAGTTGTGAACAGTCAAACCAAAGGGATTTTGCCATTTTAATATACTACTTAATTTACAGGTTCTGCAATTGCTTTATGTGCATACCATATAATAACAAACATCCATTTTTGTGTCCGTGTGTATAAGGTGTTTGAAGTTTTGCAGGAGAGATAATCCTTAGGGAGCAACCTAGGAGTCACATCCTATTACCACAGTTCTTATTTGTTATATTATGTGCATTAGGTATGGTCTTGATCAAATTTGGTGTCATTGTCGGAGATTATCAGTTCCTTCCAAAGGTTATTAGTAGTAATAGTATAGTTTAATTAGTCATATCTTCACCCATGTAGTGTTTTAGAATAATCATTCTGTTTGGTTTTAAAATCTGCATGTTCATTGTTCACTATGTTGTTATGCTTACATATATTGCATTCTGATTGATTATGTGATTGGTAGTTAATATATTTGTGGGTGGAATTTCTGAGTGAAACTTTATTACTACATTTCTTCCATCACGTATTGAATGTTAGATACACCATAGTCACCTACCTTGCTATTGGTTGTGAGGTACATCAACTTTGTGAATAGGATTTTGTTGAATACTATTCTTGGCATAACATTTTAATCATTAATCAGAATTGGACAAATTTTATATGCATGCGGTAGAAAACTCCATCGTATCATTCTATTCACATTGCATCTGAATACGCCCTCCTGAAAATCCAAAAATCCCTTTTCAACATTTCTTTTTATCTTTGAAGTTTTATTGGGAATTTGTTTCGATTTTTACTTATTTAGTAAATTAGTTAGGCACTGAATTTTGTCTTCAAATTTTGTGTGGATGTTTTCTATGATATTAGGATGTTATTGATGTAAAGTTTTGGTTGTTTACTCAAATTTAGCATGAATTCCCATTTCTGCTTTGTCTAGTTGTTACTGTTGCATGTACTGCTTGACTAGGGGAAATCTAGGCTATTTGTTTCTAATTAATCCTAAAATAGATATAACATTTCATAGGTTAGTTAGACAAAGTAGGAGTTTACTTTTAGACAGTGATTCTTTTGATAGTGTTAGTCTAGTTGGTACTAATTCTGATTCTGTGCATTCTGTTGCATATAGAGATTTGTGCATTCTAAAAATATGGCTCAAACACCTCATCTAGCTCCACATCAGAGGGCGTAAAGGGAGCTGGCTGCACTTGATTTCACCTATGGAAGCCTGTGTATCTAGTATCCTAATGAGGATGTGCCATATGTGCTTAAAACTGGACTAATTCATTTGTTTCCTAAGTTTCATGGACTTTTAGGTGAAGATCCTCAAAAGTATCTCAAGGAATTCCATATTGTCTGTTCCACTGTGAAACCTCATGATGTTCAAGAGGATCACATTTGCTTGAAAGCCTTCTCTCATTCTCTAGAAGGTCATGCAAAAGATTGGTTGTATTACTTCGCTCGCGGTTCCATTACAAGCTGGGATGACCTAAAGAGGGTGTTCCTTCAAAAATTCTTCCTTACTTCTAGGACCAATGCAATAAAAAAATACTTTTTAGGAATCAGGAAGCTAAATGGAGAAAGTTTATATGAGTACATGGAGTGATTCAAGAGACTATGTACTTGCTGCCCCCATCACCAGATCCTAAAGAAACTTCTACTTCAATATTTCTGAGGGTCTGAACAATATGAGAGGAACATCATTGTGTTGCTAGTGGAGGTGCACTTGAAGATATGACCCATTTTGGAGCAAAACGTTTGATTGAAATGATGGCTTCCAACTCTCAACAATTTAATGCAAGTAATAGTGATGATATAGTTGTTGGAGGTGTTCATAATGTTGGGACAAATGCAGTATGACAAGACAAACTTGAGAAAACAATTGATTGCCTTACCACATTGGTCATTCAATTAGCCATGAATCAGTAGAAACCTCCACTTGTACGAGTTTGTGGCATTTGCACCTCAAATGATCATTATGTTGATGTTTGCCTTTTTTTTGTTGGAGACTAAAACTCGTGACTATCCTAAGGCTTATGCTCAAAACATTTACAACAACACACCTCAAAAATAGCAACACAATTATGATCTATCATCAAACAAATATAACTCTAGTTGGAGAAATCGTCCAAATCTCAAGTGGTCTAATCATTCACAACCTCCTTCAGGACCATTTCAAGACAATGTTGGACAACTTAGACCATATTTGCCACCTCCAATCCAACAATAGAGGCATCATCAAGTCCTTAATAATCTGGCACCTCCACCTAGACCATGTGAGCCTTCATTGGATGAATTGGTTGAAAGTACGCATGTCAAGAGGAGTACTTTGGAAAGCTTGCCCACTATGTGTTTTGATGAGGACAACTTGTATTTCATAAGAGCTTGAAGATCATCAACAAATCAATGTGCTTAAGCCTCAAGATTGGCATTAGACTTAGACTAGTAATTAGTTTAGGTTGAGTCTAAGGCTTAGGTAAACTCAATACATGTCTCATATACATAATTCGTTAAATCATTTTATTTTGAGATATGACATCCATAATATGTTCATGCATCATATATATACATGTTATTTGTGCATCCTAGGCATAAACTTAGTGTTGAACATGTATAAGTTAAGTGCATAACGTATTTGAGTATTGTAATTTAAATATAGACATAGAAATATGCAGTTAATCGATTAAGGTAAGTTTTAATCGATTAACATAAGTTTTTGAAAAGCAGTTGGAACAGAAAACTTGGAAAACCGAATCAGTTACAATTTTGTATCTCGTTAATCGATTAACCAAGAATTTAATCGATTAACTGGGCTGCAGAATGGT
>NC_032011.1:7773631-7773887 GCF_001865875.1 Lupinus angustifolius | reverse complement strand
ATTAGCTTAGAAATCTTGATAGAAAGAATAGGTTCTTGGCTGGGGCTACACCGCAAGAAAGGTTTTCTTGGGCGGTAGGAAGGGAGTCAAACCAAGGGATAAGGTTCTTTAGTTTTCAAGAAAGTGTCTAAGTCTTGTAATTGAAAGAATTGTTTGTAAAACATTATTTCGATTATAATGAAGAAAAATCTCCTAGCTCAGCCGGGAGGCCTGGATGTAGTTTGCAAGTGGACCCGCAAACGAACCAGGATAAAAA
>NC_032011.1:7762366-7773531 GCF_001865875.1 Lupinus angustifolius | reverse complement strand
TTTATTGCTTTAATCGATTGCTTTGTATGGTTGTATTAATTGTAATAATCTGTTTCTATACTGTACTGTTGTAACTCTGATATATATGTTAACTCTGTATATTTGCTTCGATCTCAGTTGCTTGTCGTACAAGAAATTGAATATGTTTGTGCTATCTGAGCTGTTTTAATCGATTAAATTGCTTGCGTTAATCGATTATTCTTTCTGTGTTAATCGATTAAACTGGGGGTTTTTCAGCATTGCATGTTGTTTGTGAAAAGCGGATACTTTGACCGCTACACCTATTCAACCCCCCCTTCTAGGTGTATTTTAGCCACTGATACCTAACATTGGTGACGCAAATGACAATTTAGAACATGCAGTTTCAACAAGAAGCTAGAGCTTCCATTCAAAGACAAGAATCCTCGATTAAGAATTTAACCTCCCAAATAGGACATATAGCTACTTCATTGAATATATTGTATTCTCTGAATTCTGATAAGTTATCTTCCCAAACTATGGTCAACCCAATGAATGTGAGTGCCATCACCCTAAGGTCAGATAAGCAGATTGAAAAGGATAATCATGACTCTGAAAAATAAAATGATCTAGTTGTGTTAAAGAGGAAGCACCATGTTTTATAAGAGACTGGAACACTAGAAAAAAGTACATGCAAGTCAACCTTTTTCAAGTAATGAACAAAATTTGTCCATTCCTCTTCCATTTCCCCCAAAAGTCATTCCAAGCAAGAAGATGAAAATAATGGAAGAAGTAGACAAGAAGATCTTGGACACATTCAGATAGATAGAGGTGAACAGAATTCTCTTTGATGCCATCAAGCAGATTCCAAGATATGCAATGTTTCTAAAGGAGTAGTGCACTCTCAAAAGGAAGCTGAAAGGTAATGAAGGGCGGACATGGGAAGAAATGTTTCTGTACTCATATGTAAAGTTGTTCCTCACATAACTGAAAAGTGTAAGAACTCAGGGACATTTACTATACCTTGCATCATAGAAAATAGAAAATTAGCGAATGCAATGCTAGATTTAGGAGCTTCAATTAATCTTATGCATATGTCAATATTGATGTCTCTTTCACTTGGACCTTTGCAACATATGAATGCAGTGATTCAATTAGCAAATAGGAGTATTGCCCATCCTTCTAGTTTTGATACAAGATGTATTTGTTCGAGTTGGTCAACATATTTTTCCTGCTAATTTTTACATTCTTGATATGGAAGATGGGTCCTCCCATAATGCAGTTCCTATTATTTTAGGGAGGCCATTTTTAAGGACAACCCAAGAAAAGATAGATGTCCATGCTGGAACACTTTCTATGGAATTTGGCGATATAGTGGTAGGTTTATCATTTTTGATGTTATGAAGCATCCATCTTAGGACCATTTTGTGTTTCATATTTATTTGCTTGATGAGTTGACTAATGAACACATCTCTAATTTAATTCATGATTTTGATTCTCCGTCATTGACAAACTCATTCACTTGTCATGCAAATACCGATTCTGAAATGTGTAGTTCTTGTATTGATGAGTTTTTGGATATTTTTGTTGATTCAATTAATATAGAGTCAAATTTCACTAACCTATACATTTGTGATACATTAAATGATTCTGAAATGTGTACTTCTTGTATTAATGAATTTTTGGATATTTTTGGTGATTCAAATATTATAGAGTTAAATTACACTAACCCAATTGTTGTAGGAATCATACAACAAACTGATTTACTTGTTCAGGTGCAGGCTACTAAATGTATGCCTACTAGTTTGGTTGTATCTTTTTTGCAAGCACCTGATTGGACAGTTCCTTCTTTGCTGATGTGTGGCACTTCTAATTTTGAATTGGGTGTGTCCCTGCTCAAATAGTTGACAAATTTCATAGAGAGTTCGACTTTCCACCTCCATGAATCAGGTAGTTTTCTTTATTTTACTTTCTCTCCTTCTTTACTTTTATTCCACTTGTCCAATTCCATTGATTGATATGCATGTCTAGATCTTCTGATTGTGCTACATTGGGACAATTTCTAGTGTAAGTATGGGCGAGACTAATGTAGGTCATAGGTTTATGTTTATGCATACTTTTCTTTGATTTTTAGGTTTTTCTTAGGTATTGAGCATTTTCTCTCATGCCTTCTTTATTTTATTCAAGTCATGATATCTTGTGGTGTGAGTTCATGCATTTATATATACCAAGTTACTTTTGAGAATTGAGAGGTTGAAACAATTATGATAGACTTTCCCCTTCTGAGAATTTGAGCCTTATTTGTAGATGGATTATTGTATGCCATCTAATTTGATCATATGTGATTGCACTCTTGATTACTTGCACTCTAGAACTTGACTTTTTCATGTTGATACTTCATATTCACATGCACATATTGAAATGATTTAGACATTTGTTTTGAATAAGCCACTAGCCATATAAGCCTACCTTGAATGAATTTATCCTTTGATAGTCCCTTTGAAGCTTTTTACCCATTTCATTCTTCTCTAGCTCATTTTATTCTTCTCTAGCTTTGGAAATGAGTATTAAGTAAGAAAGGATGCATTGCTCTTCATTTCTTGTGAATTCTTAGTTATGTCTTATTGGTTGATACATTTGTGTACATAAGTGTGGCCTTACCTCTCGTTTAAATTTATGTTTCTTCGTTGCAAAAATAAAAAAAAACACAAAAAACAAGAAAAAAAGACGGAAAAAAACAAAAACAAAAGTGAATAAAAGGTTGAGTGAGGCAAAACGGATTGGAAATAGAAGTTTTATTTCTTATATTTATTTTGGGGTTGATTTTTCATACTTTTTAGCTATATATCCCATATTTTGTCCTACCTTGTCCTACGCTCCATTAAAACCTTGAAAAGTCCTTTTGATCTTTATATGCATATGTCTATGATGTTGATGTTAGAGGCTTTTCAAACCTATGGTTATGCTAGTTCTCCGTGAAGTGCCTTGAGTGTGAACACTTACAACCTAAGACACACAAGTGTAAACACTTTAGAGAGCATATCTTTTGAGGTTCTATGATCATTGTGACTCGCCTCTTGATTTGATTGGTTTCTTTGCATACTTGAATTGATTGGATGATTTTAATGCATATCTTGATTTTTTCTTTCTTTCACTCTTTATGTGTTCGATTTTGCCTATTTATTGGCACTTCCTAGATTTCATTGTGAAGTATGTGATATTTTTATCACATAATTAATGCCAGATACACCATAGTCACCTACCTTGCTGTTGGTTGTGAGATACAAAAAATTTGTGAATAGGATCATGTTGAACACTATTTTTGGCATATCTTTTGAATCAATAATCAGAATTAGACAAATTTTATATGTATGGGCTAGAAAAATCCATTATATCATTTTATTCTCACTACATCCGAATACGTCCTCCTGAAAATCAAAAAATCATTTTTACTATTTCTTTTTTATTTTTGAATTTTTATTTTGAATATGTTATGAGTTTTTCTTATTTACTATTTTGTGGATGTTTTATATGATATTATGATGTTAGTGATCCAAAGTTTGGTTGTTTACTCAAATTTAACATGAATTTCAATTTCTGCGTTGTTTGGTTGTTATTGTTGCATGTAGTGCATGACTAGGGGAATCCAGGCTTTATGCATCTAATAAACCCTAAAATATATAAAACATTTCATAGGTTAGTTAGACAGTGTAGAAGTTTACCTTTAGACTATGAGCCTTTTGATAGTGTTAGTCTAACTGATGTTAATTCTGATTTTGTGCATTCTATGCATTTTGTTGCATATAGTGATTCTATGCATTCTGAAAAATATGGCTCAAACACCTCCACTAGGTTCATGTGAAATGACACAAAGGGAACTGACTGTAATTGATTTCACCTAGGAGAGCTTGTGTATCTAGTATCGCAATGAGGATGTGTCATATATGCTTAAAACTGGACTAATATTTTGGTTGCCTAAAGTTTGATGGACTTGTAGGTGAAGATACTCATAAGAATCTCAAGGAATTCCATATTGTCTGTTCCACCATGAAACCTCATGATTTTCAATAGGATCACATATGCTTGAAGGTCTTTCCTCATTCTCTTGAAGACCATTTAAAGATTGGTTGTATTACTTGACTCTTGGATCCATTACAAGCTGGGATGACCTGAAAAGGGTGTTCCTTGAAAATTTCGTTGTTGCCTCCAGGACCACTACAATCAGAAAAAAAAAAACATTTCAGGAATCAGGCAAATACATGGGGAAAGTTGATATGAGTATTGTGAGAGCTTCAAGAGACCATGTGCATGTTCCCCTATCACCATATCCCTAAGAAAATCCTACTTTAATATTTTTGAGGGTCTGAACAATATGGAGAGGAGCATCATTGTGCTACTAGTGGAGGTGCACTTGAAGATATGACCTCTTTTGAAGCCAAAAGTTTGATTGAAAAGATGGCTTCGAACTCTCAATAATTTAATGCATAGAATCACTATATGCTAACTTGAAAATGAAATCTTAGATGCTAAATATGCTAACTTTTCATGTAATTGTACTTCTAATTTATGACTGATGTCTACTTGTGAAAATTGCACTTGCATTGAAACATGAAAATAATGCCTTAAAGGATAAATTTGCTAATTTCACATCTAGGAATCACAAATCAAATAACTTACTTGCTAAATGTAAAAATGCTGAGATTAAATGTTATTTGGGATATATGCATGCAAATAACACATTTCACAAGAAACGAGTAGATGTTCTGAAAATTTCTTATCTTGAATCCCCTACTTGCTTTTATTGTGGATTGCATGGTCACACCTTGAATGCATGTAATATTAGAATGCATGATGTTCCAAATGGAAATTATATATGGATTACTAAGAATCAAAGTCCTCAAGCTACTAACATCAAGGACCCAACCTTAGTTGGATACCCAAGAAATGCAAGTAATCATGTTTTGTAGGTGTGTCAAAGGACATACGGACTTCAACTTATATGGGCAGTAAGTGTTCTAGGCACATAGAAGGTGAGAAGATCAAACTTATTTGACTTGTCCCCAAAGGAAAATGAATCATGACTCTTATGAGCAAAATGTCAATTCAAATGCTTGAGGCTAGAAAGTATTGTGCTACAAAGGTAAAATAAGGTATACTTTCAAACTCTAAGTATTACATACTTTAAGTGTCATAAACATATTCTATAATGAAATCCTAGCAAGGTCAAAAAATCAAGAATCATGAAATCCCCCATAAATCACTTTTAGGCCTAGTGCTTTGTGTTTCACATTTACATGCTCTCAAATGCAAACATGATATTATTGAACAAGTATAAGAATATTTTAACCACGTTTTGATTAATAAGTAAATGTAGAAGTGCTATCTAGGATTTTCTAATCATGTTGAAGCACAACAAGTTAAATCTCATATTAATGTAATTGACCAAAACTATTCTTTGAAAAGTCTATGCGAATTTAATGTTTGATTAAGCCATCTCCAAAAGAGGGAAATGTATGCTTACTGTTTTTGTAGGTACTCATGAGGATAATCATTAAGGATTTGATATGCTATGCAAGAAAAAGGCAAGAATCAAGAATTGAATAAAGGCCAAAGAAGACATCAAATATGGCAAAATTCTAACATCTTGATAAAGATGAGGTAAAGCATGTGAGGTAACCAAATATAATGACATGTCTTGCACTAAAATGTCTAATCACATGTTTTGTCCGATATATTATGCCTAAGTGTTTGAATGCATGCTAGACATCTAGATAATCCTAAATAAGCTCATTTATCGCCAATATATGCATGTATTCTTAATTGTATAAGGCATTCTTGATTGAATATGCTATCACTCTTTTGGCTATGTGTTAAGTGAATATTAGGTGTTTAGGATAGATCTCTAACTTAGAGCCTTAGCAAACCTCTTAACTAATTCAAAATTATGCCAAAATTTGTTTCTGTGACTTGTTTAATCGATTGTTATGTGTTTTAATTGATTACCTGGGCTTTTTCTATATGAATTTATTGATTATATGTTCCTTTAATCGATTACCTAGGCTAAAAAATGTTTTAAAATTTTAATCGATTAAGCTAGAACATAATGGATTAACTGTGTTAAAATTCAAATCTCCTTAATCGATTAACACAAAGGTTAATCGATTAAGTGCAGTCATAAAACAGATTCAAACACAGTTGTGGGTTATCCTCTTTTTAACCCTAACCTCATGAAAAATGTATTCTTGACCTAAATTGATCATGTAATTCATCCTCAAACTCATATTAGAGCTACCCAATCTCTTATTCTTTCCTCCTCTAATCTTCTAACTAATCAATCCGGTTTAAATTGAATAACGTAAGATTACCCCATTTCTAAACCTAAATTCAAATTTCTTCTTAATCGATTATCCATCCTATATTTTCTGCAAAAATGAGTAATGAGAGACCAAAAAGAAAAAAACATAGAATTGGATCAAACTGTTCTCTGCGTCATCCTAGACGTGCGAGAATTCTCAATGTAGAAGGGTCTTCCTCATCTAAGTAGAATCCATCATTGGGTTTAGATCCATTTTATACTCCTGCTCTTCAAGAAGAGAGGTTGACAAGGTTTGTCAGCCGAGAACCAACATACATCTGATATGCCGACATGGTGTGGATGGTGGAGCAAGGATTGCAATTGCCTCACGAATTGGAGGCACAAGGGGTCGTAAAATTTTTGGAATTAAATGGTAGTATTTACCCCTCTCTAGTTCGGTAATTCTATGCAAATTTTTAGTACAAAGATGGTGGATATAGGAGTATGGTACAAGGAAAACTGATTTTATTGAATGATGTATTGTTCATGGATGTTGGTGGCTTAGCCTATGATGGTGGTTCCCTCGGAGATTGTAACAATGACAAATGGAGTGTGTATGACTCTACAAAGATGTACAAGTCATACTTGAGAGGACCTCACCACTTTTTCCAAGGTGAGCTTACAAAAGCTAGGTCTTTAACCGTAGAAAATAGACTATTACACTACCTAATAGCATACATTTTGGTTCAGTGCAACATAAATCTTGTGCAACAAACTGTTAATAATCTGAAGCTTATGTTTGTTGTTGAGAATTGAATTCTGATAAGTTGGCCCAACGAGATTCTGAAAGTGATGTATGACATCACATCATCTTCTTCAAGACTACTGGCATATGGGATCTTTATCTCCCGTGTCATTGATCATCTAGGGATCGACACAACTAGTGTGGAGATAATCACTGTAAATCCTAGAGAGCACATGGTCCATGAGAATCTCATTCACAAGATGAGCATTTATAAATATGGTGGTGAATGGATGTATCAAGAGGACTATAGGACCAATGTGAATTTGGAAATGTCTAATGAAGAAGAAGGTGGTGATCAAGGTGAGCAGAACCAAGAGCACCAAAATGACAGGGCGTCTGATATGCTTCAAGGACCTTCATTTGGTTTGGCTCATATGGATGTCATGGAGCAACGCCTAAATGAGCGAATTGACTCAAGGATGCAATATATGGAAGATAGGCTTATGGCGGAGTTTCGAAGACAAGATGAAGAGAATCATAATCGTTTGAGCAGCTTCACTTCTTACTCAGGACCTTTGGTGGATTTCCAAAACCACCTTCTAGATAGCTTAGGATGTCTAGTGTGTCCTAGTTACGTATTTTTAAGGAGATTGTGATCTTTGTAATCATCTGGTTATTGTGTGGTATTTTCCAAACTTGTTAGTTTGTTTTTGTGTTTTGTCTTGAATTGTAATCATGTGACATGCTATGACTATATTGGTTTTGTGCTTTCAAATTGACTTATGTACTTTTATATCACTTTTGTAATCATTTGATCAATGGATGAAAGAATGATTAGTAAATTTCAAATCTATTGCATTGATCTAATTATGCATAAATTTCAACGAACAAGTGGTATAGATGGAAAAAGGTACCAACAAGTGGTATCATAAACAAGTGTTTTCATGTCGTGTACATAATCGGTATAAAACAAGTGTAGGAAACCAGTGATATCAAATTATATAACTTTCTACATACAGCATGTGGCATGCAGTGTATTTTGTCATAATAATATATTTAATCAATTAACAACTGGCCATAATCGATTAACCATCATAAAAAGCAATAATGTGTACAATTGCATAATACATAATCGATTAAGTACTATTTCAATCGATTAACATCAGTAGGAATTGCATTGTTTTTCCTTCTTTTGGCAATATGATTTCATATATCACTTTGCTTTTTAATAATGCCAAAAGGGGGAGAAGAGTTGTTGTTTATGTTTTGCAGGACTTGCAAGAGAATAAAAGTTGAGGGGCTTCCGCAAAAATAATGATAAATCACTTGATGCTCAAATTTAGGGGGAGCAAGAGGGAGAAATGCCCATCAACTAAAAAGAACATCACAAAACATAGTTGATTGTCATCAAGCATATCCAACAAAGAATTGTTATATCCTACAAGTTGTTAACAAGTGTTTGTCATCATCAAAAGGGGGAGATTCAAGATGCAAGCATGTATGAATGAGCAAGAGTATGTACGCAAGCATGCATCACATATATTTTGATGATGACAAAAGGTTGATGAAGACAAAGGAATATAAAGTTTAATATAGACAAGGATCGACAACATGATTAATGATCAAGGATAGGCCTGAAGGGATGAGCAAATCAACAAACAATAAGTATCAAATAAAGTCAAGACTCAAGTTCATACAAGGAAAAACATTCAAAAGAAGATCAAGAGGCTAAGTAATTTATATCTTTATTAGGTCTTAAGATGTTTGCTTACTAAGATTCTAGGCTAGGATGAACCCCATTGAACATCTCACAAGCTAAAATCAATCATAACTAAAATTAGACTTACATGCATACATACATGATCATATGTGTTTGAATGCATTTAAAAAGAGTTTTTAAATCATACATCATTCAAAGGCATGCATCATACTTTTATAAATCAAGTAGGAGGTCCATTCATTATTGAAATATCTTTTTAGAAAACCATTAATCGATTAAGAGATATTTTAATTGATTAAATATTGATTTCTTGGGAACCCGTTAATCTATTAAGTAAGGGTTTAACCGATTAAGGGTTGTTACTGTTTCTGTTTTCTGGTATTTTCAAGAACTCGTTAATCGATTAAGATTGAGTATAATTGATTAACTACAACTTAAAACAAAATGGTATATTAACCCAAGTTTTTCATATTGATTCATTATTGAGGTCAACATTAATTCATAGAGTTAGAACACATTCGAAATAAACATATTACATATTTTTTTTTCAAAAAAAAATATTAAGCTCTAACTTTCATATCTTTAGAGAGATTTTCAATGTGTTCTTTTGAGAAAAAGAAAAGGGTGAATCTTCACAAGATACTCGTTTAGCTTAATTGTCAAATCTTTTGTTAAAGAAACCTTGCATCTCACGTTTTGTTCTATAATTATGAGATCTTTTAGAAGAGTTCTTAGATTCTAAGAAGAATGGTTAAATCTACACCTTGAGGTGCACACATAACTTGAAAGAATTGTTAGACAAGGAAACAACATATTCTCTTGGTGTGATTGTCATCGCTATTGATAGAGAATAGGTTTGGGGAAATCCTAGTTGTTGTTAGGTGTGTCTTCACGAGAAGCAAGAGGTCTAGGTATTGAGCAATACCTGGCTGGGGCCTAATCGTGAAAAGATATGAGATCTTAGTCGGCATCAGAGAGAGAGACGTCAAACTGAGGTTGTCAAATTCATAGAGATCAAGAAAGTAGCGTCTTGCATCTTCTATTGGAAGCTTGTTTGTAAAAGTACATTAAAGATTTCATAGTGAAGAAAAATCTCCCAATATCAGAAGGGGAGGCCTAGATGTAGTTTGTACGTGGACCTGTAAACAAACCAGGATAAAAGTCGTGTCTCATTCTTCTTTTCCTTTATCTTTTACATTTTCGCATTACTTTATTTACTTAACTTGACATGCACATAATTCTGTATTAATTGCATATTCTATATTGTGTATTTACTATTCTTAATCTTCTATAATAAGTGCATATAATTTTAGTTGAATCTTGGTAATCTCAGAGATCGAAAGAAAATTGTTTTCATTGAACAGGAACTAAATAATCGATTAAGGTGTTTAGTTAATCGATTAACAGCGAAACAAGTTAAATGATTATAATTGTGTTTAATCCATTAAACATTGTATAAGTTTGAGTTTTTTGTTTGTTTATCATATAACGGTAATCGTGTACCGTATCACCTATTCACCCCCTCTAGTTACAATGGTTAACTGAGATTGGGAAAATGATTGTTAACAAACAAGCTGAACTATCCTTTTCCATAGGGAAACATGAGGATATTAGTTTGTGTGATGTTGTTGAGATGGAGGCCAGCCATTTGTTGTTGGGTCGTGCATGGCAATTTGACAAGAAAGCCATCTATGATGGTTTTTCAAACAAGTTCACCTTCTTGCACCAAAATCAAAAGGTTTTGAATACCATCTCGATTTTTTGGAATAAATTCCAACATCGGTTTAATGGTATTCTAATATATAAAAGTGATGAAAAGTTACTCGTTAGATACAAATAACTAAATAAAGAACAAAAGAATAATAAATTTAGTGACCTTTTATTTATTTACTCCCTTTCGGGTTCATTTTATTAACAAACCAAACTTCTTCCTTAAGGAAGGTTGGTATTAAAGAATAAAATGCTGAAAGTAAATAACAATAAATAAAAGTTAATAAGTTAGTTCATCACTTTTGTATATTAAAAGGTGTTTTCAACAAATAAATTTATTGATAACACTTTACTATTTTACAATTTACACCTCTTTCAAGATTCAATTGTAGTATAGTATAGGGTTATGTCGAACCATAAGGAATTGCCTAATAAAATAACTCATGTAAACATGTCAAAGCATAAATAATGGTTTAAACATATTTTGATGGTTTTTCGGTTTGATTTACACATAATTAAATCAACAAGAAAAATAAACTAAGTATTCACAAATTCTTGAGGAGACAAAATCTTTTTGAATAAGGAAAATATATTTCTCATCTCCTTTTGAGTTTGAACTGCTTAGACAAGTTCTTATATTTTACTTTGGTTAACCCCAAACACCAAGGTCTGAAATCCTCCACTTAGTGTATAATCCTAAAATGGTAGAATCATAAACACTTATATTCATCACTTAA
>NC_032011.1:7733247-7762266 GCF_001865875.1 Lupinus angustifolius | reverse complement strand
AGCTGGACCGCTCAGCAGCTGACCAAACCCTTCAGCATGGGTTTGGTCCCTTGACCAAGTAGCTTAGTCACCTTTGTGTATGACTCACCAAAGCTAGTTGTAGGCTATGAGACCAGCTATTGTGAGCTACTTCTGAAAAGCCTATGGCGGGCTACTTGAGATGAGGTCATGGATGACTTCATGGTTTACTTGATGGTTAAGTCAAGTCTGGTAAGCACCGCCCAGCGCTCCTGCTTCACCGCTGAGCTGCTTGTTCAATAGCTTCTGGCCGTGTTGACTAGGACGTGGCTTGGTGCTGGCTGATCTGGCCAGGAGTTTGGTTCTCCGCTGAGCAGTTTGGTTGGACCGCTGTGCAGCTTGTTCAGAAGTTTGGTCTTGTGTCAAGCTCGTGTCTGACCGTGTCAAGCATATTTCTGACTGTGTCAAGCCTAGTCTGGTGCTAGGCTGAGCAGCTAAGCAGGTCCGCTCAGCTGCCTGGTTGAGCAGTTTGGTCCAGGTCAGGAAGTTAGCCAGGTCAGGCAGGTGGCCAGGTGAGCTCAGCGGGGCTTGTTCCATGCTCAGCTGCCTAGTTGAGCACCTTGATTTTCTTGACTTTTGTTGCTTTTTAACCATGAATCTTTTCTTTTCTTTTCTTCATTTTATTTCCTACAAAATACATAAAAAGGAAATACAAACACAAATATACCAAATTGTGATATTTTATACAAAAAGTATTGTTTTAAGTTGGTTTTTCTCAATTATGCTTAAGATAAGTGCCATTAAAGTGTATGATTTTTAGGTATGTTTGGCACTTATCACTATCTCCATTGTCTCATAGACAAGTAAGTGAGGATTAGAGAGTTTTGAGAGAAAAAGTGGAGAAGGAGAGAAAAGAAAGGGTAAGACAAAAAAGTGTGAAAATCCGAGTGAACAAAGAAATGAGAAAAATAGTGACAAGAAAAATGAGAGTTCACACAAAAACAGTGAGAAGAAAAGTGAGATTGTGAGAAAAGAGAGTTTTGTGGCTACAAAGAGGGAAATTATACATGCTTTGATTTCAAATCAACTATTGTACGTACTTTTTAATATGGACTTTTGTTTAACTACTAACCCTTCTGAGGAAGGAACTTTGCCTACTTTTGTCAAACAACTATTGCAGGAATTTGAGGATGTGCTCCCAAAGGAGGTGCCTCATGGCCTACCACCTTTAAGAAGAATTGGGCATCACATTGATCTCATTCCTAAAGCATCTTTTCCCAATAGGCCTGCCTATTGGAGCAATCCTCAAGAGACCAAAGAAATTCAAACTCAAATTGAGGATTTGATGCATAAAGGGTGGATTCAAGGGTGTATGAGCCCTTTTGATGTTCAAGTTATCTTGGTGCCTATGAAAGATGGCACATGGAGAATGCATACTGATTGTAGATATATGAACAATATAACAATAAAGTATAGGCATCCCCTTCCAAGGTTAGATGACCTTTTAGACGAGTTATATGGTGCCACCATTTTTTTATAAAATTGACTTAAAAAGTGGTTATCATCAAATTTGTATAAGGGAAGGTGATGAATGGAAAATTGCATTCAAAATAAAGTTTGGTATATATTAATGGTTAGCTATGTCATTTGGCTTTACTAATGCTCCTAGCACATTCATGAGACTCGTGAACCATGTTTTGAGGGAGTTTTTGGGTGAGTTTGTTGTTGTTTATTTTGATTATATTTTAATATACAGTAAGAACTTAGATTAACATCATGAACATGTAAGAGTTGTATTGTTTGTTTTGAGGAAACAAAAATTATATGCAAATTTTGAAAAATGCAATTTTTATGTTAACCATGTGATATTTCTTGGTTTTATGATTAATGCCAATGGGGTACATGTGGATCAAGAAAAGATCAAGGTCATCAAGGATTAGCCCAACCCCAAAATTGTGACTGAAGTTAGAAGCTTCCATGGTTTGGCAAGTTTTTATCGAAGGTTTGTTAAGGAGTTCAGTACCTTAGTCGTCCACCTTAATGATATTGTCAAGAAATATGTTGTTTTTAATTGGTGTTAGAAACAAGAAGAGACTTTTAATAAGCTTAAAGAAAAATTAACTAGTGCACCAATACTACTTTTACCAAACTTTACTAAATCTTTTGAGATTGAGTGTGATGCTTCTAATGGTGGTATTAGAGTTGTGTTGATACAAGAAGATCATCCACTTTCCTACTTTAGTGAAAAATTAAGTGGACTAGCCCTTAATTATTCCACTTATGACAAGAAAGTGTATGCCTTGGCGAGGGCTCTTCAAATATGGCAGCATTACCTATTACCAAAGGAATTTGTAATCCATTGTGATCATGAATCATTGAAGTATCTAAAAGGTCAAGGTAATCTGAATAAGAGGCATGCAAAATGGGTTGAGTTCTTGGAACAATTAACATATGAGGTACAACACAAAAAAGGCAAAGCCAATCTGATGGTTCATGTTCTTTCTATGAGGCACACATTGCTTTCTACTTTGGAAACTAGGTTACTTGGTTTAGAATGCATTAGGGAACTATATGAGCATGAAAAATATTTTTCTGAAATCTATGTTGTTTGTATGCAATCGGCCCATAATGGATTTTTTAGGCACAATGGCTTTTTAGTTACAGAAAAACATTTATGTGTGCCTAAAAGCTCCATTAGGGAGTTGCTTGTAAAGGAATCCCATGAAGGTGGTTTAATGGGACACTTTGATGTTCAAAAGACTTCGGACATGTTACATGAGCACTTATGTTGGCCACGTATAAAACAAGACGTGCAAATGTTTTTTGAAAGATGTATAACATGTAAAAGGACCAAGACAAAGGTTATGCCTCATGGTCGTTACACTCCATTTCCCATCCCGGATTCACCTTGGATAGATTTGTCATGGAGGAGTGTTTACCCCATGTTGAGTTTGCTTACAATAGAGCAATTTGTGGCACTACTCAATTTTCATCTTTTAAAATTGTTTATGGGTTTATCCCACTAACACCTTTTGATTTGTTACCATTTCCTAACAATTCTCTTTTGAAGCATAAGGATGGAAAGGTCGAAGCTGATTATGTCAAAAAGTTGCATGAACAAGTCAAGGTTCAAATTGAGAAGAGAAATAAGAGTTATGCTAAGCAAGTTAACAATGGAAAAAACATGTGGTCTTTAAACCGATGGATTGGGTTTGGGTTCACATGAGGAAAGAGATGTTTCCTAGCCAAAGAAAATCTAAACTTCAACCAAGAAGGGATGGTCCATTTCATGCGTTGGAAAGGACCAATGATAATGCCTACAAATTGGACCTACCAGGTGAGTTTGGTAATATAAGTGTTACTTTCAATGTTGTTGATTTGTCTTTCTTTGATGCAGGTGATGAAGACTTCTTTTCGAGGACAAAATGACTCCAAGAATGATGGAATGAGGCAAACCCAAGTTAGCCAAAGTTGGACCATGAAGGCCTAGAAGGGATTGGTTTCCGTATGACAAGGGCAAAGACCAAAAGGGCACAAAATACCCTAGGACAACTAGTGAGAATTATCAAAGATAATGGTCCAAAGCACAGCCAAGGGGGTCCCAAGTTCATTTAATTGCATCATACAAGGCATGGACCAACTTGACCTAGGCATAGAAACATAAGACTAGACATTGGGCATGCATCAAAGGGTGTTGGACGTGGCACCAGGCATTGGGCCAACAAGCTCTAGGCATGTGCACTAGGCGTTGGGCCAACTGGCCTAGGTGTGTGCATCAAGAGCCTGACACAGGCAATCTGACTGATGGGGCGTGGCACCTAACCGGGGGACAAGCGTTTGGCACAAGCAATCTGACCGTTGGGCGTGGGAGTTGACCGAGGGGCATATGCAACATCGTTTTCTTGGTCTTGCATTCATTAGATCAGGGGGCCACCCTTGTCTCATTCTCAAGTGTGTTTAGGGTAAGGAACTAATCTCTTTCGGGGTGTGTGGTTGTCCCTCCCAACAAGTGTCACTCCTAGAAATCGAACTCTTGACCTTTTGATCATCCTAAGAATCTATCGAGACCTTATACTACTAGATCAACATCTTGTTGATTGCATTGTTATAGTTGATATAATATTATATATCTGGAGATATTTGTTTTGCATATTATTTCATTTTATTTATTATTACCCATATAGTTATTTTAAATACTAAAAAAATAATGAAATTACTTACCTGTGCATCACACGAGTTTAATACTAGTCTCATAAAACTTGAAATCATAACGCCTAACTTACATTCAATGGTCATCACGAACTCCTTATTAATTCGCTTCGATGTGAACTAATTTACGACTACTGGATTGAAAAGTTATGTTACCGGCTACCATGGACAAAACCTTTTAGAAGTCGGTATGGGAAGTTAAGACTTCCACGTGGACGTCTTGTCGAAGAAACACGACTTCAGTGACGTCTTGTCCAGTTCTGAAGTCGGCAGGATGATTCACGACTTTTTTTTGACGTTTTTTTGTAGGAAAACGACTTTAGTGAGTCCAAAATAACTTTGACCCAAACTAACTTCAGTATATTAGCTCCTACGATATAGTGAAATACATTTGGTTCTTCCATCGTAGTGAAATATATTGGCTTCTTCCAGCATAGTATATTGAAGGGGTGAATTTGCATATATAAGGTTATAGCTAGTTACTCATTTAGTACTCTTACATTATTTGTTACATATGTTTTCATAAATATTTTGTTAATTATATGTTTGCTCTCTATAATTATTATTTTTACCGTTTGTTCCTTGTTTGGTACTATTTTATTGTGAAATAATTTTTAAAAAGAGAATTATTGACTAATTTTTTGTTTGTTTTTGTCGATTAGATGGAAGAAGAAATTAATATCAATGAAGACTACTATGATCATGTATTAATTTTTATTTTAAAAAATATGTTATGTTTTTGTTTTTATTTTACTAATATAAATGGTATATTTTACTGATTTTGGATTGTTAAACGTAGATGAAGTGAAGAATTTTAGGTTTTAGAACAACGATGTTGCATCCGAATTTTATAAGATATATGGTATGAAGAAAGGATTTGGTATAAGAAAATGTCATACTCGTCGCGATAAGGATGGTAAAATTGTATGGCAATCATTTTTCTGTGATAGAGAATGATTTAGAGAGAAGAACGATGATGTGGTTGGAAGAGGGCGCCCACAAAAGAAACAATATGCGATTGTTTAGTAAGAATGAAGATTCACGTTGATAAGGAAAAAGGATATTGGTATATGAGTTATTTTTCCGATGAACATAGTCATGAACTGCTTGGTGAATATTATGGTGGGATGATAGCCTCTAATCGAAGAATGACTGAGACAGATATTGGTCTGATGAACACCATGAGAGAGTTGGGCATTGGAATGGGAAATTTTTTTGTATCATTTGCTGGTCAATGTGGTGGTTATCGCAACATTGGGTTTTCTAGGAAAGACATGTACAATCAAATCCAGAAGCAAAGAAGGATCAAAAATGGCAACGTAGAAGCAACCATACAATACTTGATGGAGCAATCGGAATCAGATTGTGCGATATATTATAGGCATACCGTAGACAAAGAAGTAAGTTGCAACAATTATTATGGGCTGATGGATGTAGCATTTTCGACTACTCAATTTTCGGAGATGTTCTTGCTTTTGATGCAACCTATGGTAGAAACAAATATAAATTTTCAGTCGTCATATTTTCTGGTGTGACTCATCACAAGTAACAACCGTATTTGTTGCTGCCATTGCGTCAAATGAGACAGAGGAAACATATATGTGGCTTTTAGAAAAACTTTTGGAGGCAATGAATGGGAAACAGCCAAAGTGTGTTATCACAGATGAGGACTTGGCGATGAAGAATTCAATGCAATGAGTTTTTCCTGAAGCTCACCATAGGTTATGCGCTTGGCATATATGTAACAATGCTGGAAAAAATATCAAGAAGAAGAACTTTCATAAGGATCTCTAGAAAGTCATGTATGTTGATGTTGAGGTTGAAGGATTTCAAATGATGTGGGAGGAACTTATCATCAAACATGTGCTTCAAAATAATGCTTGGGACGCTCAGACTTATGATTGCAGAAGTATGTGGGTCAGGTCTTATATCCGGGGAAAGTTCTATGCTGATTTGCATACCACATCACGATGCGAGGGGTTACATTCACAAATGGGGAGGTAGATAGAGTCTGGATATAATGTAACTGAGTTTTTGCATCACTTTCAATGATGTGTAAGCCACATACGCAACAATGAGGTTGTTTAAGATTTTAAATCTTCATATGGTGATGAGTTGTTACAAACTCCTTATCATAATTTAGAGGGTCATGCTGCTTCATTATATACCAGTGCACTGTTCAAAAAATTTGTTGAAGTGTTATTGGAAGCTGCAAAAATGAAGATAATTTCTACCCACCAAACATCAAGTCATGTAATATATAAAGTCGGAAAGCATTATAGCCCCAACAGAAAATGGAATGTTTCCCATTATGATGGCACTTCTAATGTGGACATTAAATGTTCATGTAGAAGAATGGAATCATTTGGGATGCCATGTAGTCATAGTGTATTTGTATTACTAATTCTCGACATCCCACATTTGCCACCTTGTATGGTTCTTGAGAGATGGACAAAAAAATCAAAGGATACTCAACGTCTAATTTTTGAACAGTGTGACCATAGTAAAGAATCGTTTCAAAGCAGCAGATATGGAGCATTGAGCGATGGTTGCAAAGTTTTGTATAACCTTGCTTGCAAAACGGAGGAAGACTTTAAAGAAATAATGGAAATTTTTTACAATGAAAGTAGTAGACTCTGATTGAAACGAAGTTCGAGTTCCATGCAAAATGTTGATACTAGTAATGAAGACCAAGTAAGGGATCATGTTCGTGTGCATCCTAAAGGGCGAGTTGTTCGGACAAGCTCAAGAGGTAAGCGTGGTAACCAATATGGCATATGTCGAGAAATTGGATACAGTAGACTTAGTTGTCCAAATGTTGGTATTTGTAGTCGTTCTTTTTTGAAAATGCATGTGAAGAGTGATTAGTTACTTGATGTAATAAAATAATTTTGTTACTTTATGTAATTTTGGTACTATATATTTCTTGAATCATTTTAGTAATTTGTCTTTAATTATAAATGTTTTTAATGTTATTTAAACTATAAAAACAAAATTAGAAGAAAGTAAATTAAAGACTAATATACAAGAAAATAAATATTAATAATACATCATGAAGTCAACACAATATGCAAGTTTTCACTCTCTTTCCAAAACGAAAACAATGCTACAAAAACATTGTCCCAATATGTTGCAAATGTTCATAAAAACATGAATATTTCCCAAAAAGCAAAAAACAAATCTGGTCTTTAGATGAAGGGCAGGTTGGACCACATTAATGTAGATTTGGTCCTGACTTCCTTCTTTAATTTATTAAGATCATGCATAACCAACTTAAGAGTAGTCTTCATTCTGAAAGTTTCATCATGCAGCTACATTAATTAAAAAGTTATCAAATTTAATGTTATTCCTAAATTTAATAAAACATTGTAATAATTTAAAATATTTGTACCTGCCCAATCACACTAGAATTGAATGCATCCTCCATTTCAAGCCATTGCATGACTCATGTCGCATAATTTCGACTATGATAAAAATAAAAATGTGATAAAAGTTGAGAACAAAAAGTTGTTTTAAAAAACATTTATACATGTTCCATAGGTTAGGTTGACCCTCTCCATTTTTTATCTCCTATGTTGACAACTTCTTCGGGAAGTATGTCATTTACCTCTCATATTTTGCATGGTCAAGAACCTTGTCCAGAATGGTTGCCTACATTGTGAATAGTTTGTTAATAATATTTATAATTTACAATAACTTATTCAATGAGAAAGTGATATAAAAAAATTCAAACCAACTTTACAATATCATAATGTCTTCTTTGGCGATAAGATTTCATATCCCAAGTGTCCAGCTTATAAATGGTAGAGTCATCAATGTCATCTAACATTAAGTAACAATGAAAGTGGTCTTTCACTATCGGGACATAGATCTTGATGAATTAAAAAAAAAATCATAATATAATTATTTTTGTTATCGGAAAGCATAAAAATAAAATATTTGAAAATATTACATATTTTAGATCGGCAAAGGGACATCTACATATTCATATACTTTGCAACAATGACATCATCAGACTTTCCAAGAAGGACATCAACTTAAACACAACAATTTAATAGTTATTTACATAATAAAAAGTATACACTTATATATTTTTAAATTTATTTCCTTACTGAAAATGAATGTTGCAGATACCATGTGATAGATGCATCACCATGTCTCTCCACATGTGTTCTTAGTTTGGCTAACAGGGTGAAAATCCGATCAATTTATTTATTAAAACTTTATACATATTGTGTTTTTAGTTTCGAAAAAATATAAATTCAAACATGTGTTCTTACTTTCTCATTAACATCTCTTCCGGTAGCAAGAGAAAGGAATTCACGATGTGTACCACCCTCATCTCCAATTATAAACAAATTTTCACTGGTGAAGAAGTAACAAAATATTAGTTAAGTCGAATGCATTGTACAAAAATTATGGATAATTTAATAATTTTCACTTCAAATCCAGATCATTGAAGATATATGCAGAAACCCTAGATTCCTCCCAAGTAAGATTCATACTTGGAGTAGGGGAAAACAATATTTTACTTCCTGAGACAAAAAATACTCAAAATTTTAATATAAATATAATTTATTTCTATGTGATGGTAAAAATAGAGTAGTACCTTTGGTATTGTCTAACCTATTGGTTTTGACGCATTGGTCATAATTCTCTTGCAATGTTTCTTTAATGCAAGTGAAATTGAAGTTGATGGCTTACATTTCTTGGTTGGTTTATCCATAGAATTCGGTGTATTGAATAATCTTTTACAGATTTTAAAAAACTCATTGTTATTTTCTTCTATCACAGATTTTCCCTTTATTAACGACAAATTTTAATGTTAGAGAACTGTCACCACCTACTTTATAATAATTTTTGAAAATAATAATCGCAATTATAAATAAATTACATTGATGCTCTTTCTTCGATAAGAAGATTTTATCTTACTAACTAATGCATTTTCCACAATGTCATCATCAGATATAGTGACAATATCAATATTATATGAGGGTGTTACAAAAGTTATTTTCTTTTCAACATTTGTCGTTTTAATGTCCAACAATCTATTCTTTAGTTTTGCAAATTGTTGTTCTAACCACTCCACATGATCTACCAAAAGTTGTAACAATATAAATTTTAATTTACATAAATAACAAAACATAATCTTTTTCATCCAATGAAAATGTCAGGGTTCGAATGCCAACAGAATCTTTTTCACCACATTACGTTCAAATTACAGTTAAAATATACTTACAATTGTTATTATGAATGAAAAATAAACAATTAAAACGCCTACTTTAATTGGTAAAAATCAAACATTCCAATGTAACTTCTGGATTCAAATCTCATTCCTATTATTTTTACATTTTTTAGCAAAAAAAATTGTACCAATTTGACAATGTACTTTAAATTTGTTGAAATGAATAATTAAGAATAAAAATGAAGAAATACAATGCCTAATTTATTTGGTGAAAGTTCATTACTATAATAATTCTAGGTTCAAATCCCAGATCTGTATTTTTCATATTATTTTTTGTTGTTGCTTACTTCGCATGTTAGGAATGTTTTTGTTATCAAATATAATAATTTAGATTAAGTAACTCATTGCATGTTACTAATGTTAGGAATATAATATATTACCCATAAATATCTAACATTTAATAAAGCCATAATTCATGATGTTTAAAATGAACTGCAATAATATAAAGATTCTTATAGATTTAAATAATTTTCGGGGTTCATTCAATAACTTCAAATGGTTACCAGTAACATTAACTTCAAACAATAAATGCAATTCAAGGAACTTGAATATAATAAATGCATCTACAAATGCAGTTTACTAAGTTGAATATAATAAATGAACCTAAAAATATCTGCAAATCCATCTATATACATTACATTGACAAGAATGCACGTTCAAGACCACAATAAATGCATGGATTTTACCAACACAAAAATGATATTAAATGCATAGATTTTACCTCAACCAATGAAGAATCATTTTTGTCGATTGCATAGTATTTGAATATATAGAATCATTAGTTAATTTATCATGTTCCTGCAAAGTATAAAAAATTAATTAGGACATGTTAAGTAGAAAAAAATACATAGAGGGAGAAGATTAAGTGAAGATTAACTTACATTATTATTTTCCTCTCCTTCTTTTCCACCAAAAGAGTTCAGGAGATGTGTGCAGTGTGTGATTGTAAGTTTATGTGGGTGTGTGATGTATCTTAATTTTCTTTCTGGTAGATACGGTGATTAATTTTGAAATAGAGAGTGAGGGGATGCAAATTTATGGGGTGTGTGGTACAATACGTTATGTGTATGTAGTGTGTAGAGCGTATAAATGGTGAATAAATTTGGGAAATAACAAACTGAAATTGGAAAAAAAATATTACTACACTAAAACAACAATAACAATATTCTAATAATAGGATAATTCATTACTATTAAACATATACACCAAATTATAATACAACAAATAATTACACATTAAAAACCCAATAATAGTTTTACTTACAATCATCAATATTACACACAAACAAAAATCAATAAATACATCATCCATGTATGGATCACGATGCTACACAAGGATTGACTCTTGTAACAATTCACTTCAATCATCAACTCTATATATATCTCCATGTAAGTTTATTTTGTCATTAGTAGGAAGGTGATTATGCATGTCATCAACGAAATTGTTATTAAAGAATTTCTCCTACTCCATATGCCCTATTTCCAAATTCTTGTATGACTTAAACAAACTACCACTACAACCATTTACTTATTTATTATAATCAACCCATGATTCATAAATTCCTAAAACTCTACCAACAACAAAGACCGGACATTTCACAAAGACTGGATCGTGTCATTTCAAAGCATGCATGCATGCAGGCTTTTTGTGCTTTCCAATCTTCTTCAAGTACCCATACTTATTCGATTTTCAATATTCAAACCCCATTTATTACACTTTGAAAATTTAAACATACAATTTCATTTCTACTATAAATTCACAACAATTCTCTATCAAAAAATACAACTTACTATCTACAATCAAATCGAATTTTTATCTTCACATAACTTGAACTAAAATGACAGAGTTATAATTGCTCTGATTACAAGATCAACATAAATTACCATTCATCAATTATATGGTTTGTAAATTTTTGGATCGTTTATTTTGTGTTATTATTTTTAGTTATAATTTAAGCGGATTAATTAAAATAGGTTTAATTAATTTCGTCTTCTAAACTTCCTATGTACAGAAGCCACTCCAGTAACATATTATTTACACATAATATATACTAATTTAAAAACAAATTTAAATAATGTATAGTGGCTCAATTGGTAATCGTTTATTTTGTGTTATTATTTTTAGTTATAATTTAAGCGGATTAATTAAAATAGGTTTAATTAATTTCGTCTTCTAAACTTCCTATGTACAGAAGCTACTCCAGTAACATATTATTTATAAATAATATATACTAATTTAAAAACAAATTTAAATAATGTATAGTGGCTCAATTGGTCAAACATAACTTAATAGAAGGGAGGAACATTGGTTCAATCCTCTCCTCCCTATAATTTCATACTTTTTATGTTTTTAAATTTTTTAAAATCTTACATCACAATTTTCTTTTCAAAAATATTTGGATTCACTACTACCCAATCATAATTATTAATAATATTGTGTGATACTACATATTCAATTTTTATATATTATATTTTTTTTTGTTTTATGATAATATTTAATTTAAGGTGAGATATGTGGTTAATGAATGTATTGGTGGTAGATGTTTAGGATTATATAGTTTTTTTTGTAAAAATTAAATAATATTAAGGGCGATATAGGAAATGAAAATTACACCATGGGAAATTATTTCAAGTTTTGGCTTTATATATAGTATAGATAAATTATAAATATATTTCTTGCTATATACTCTAACAAGTTCAATAATTTTTATAGGATTCTTCTACAAATCTAATTATATTCAGACACATTAACTTGTTTCCAGAAGAACCATTACTAGATGATCTATTACATCTCACTGGGTTTTTACAAATATCTCACACCAAATCTTGTAACGTAAATCCTTCTTTAATTACATCTCTTGTTGAAAGATGGAGGCTTAAAACACATACTTTTTATCTTCTATTAGGTGAATATACCATTATTTTAGAAGATGTTTCACTCCAATTAGGAGTGAATGTCAATGATCTACCTATATCTGAACCCACTTTTTTTATTGGAATGAATTGTGTATAAAACTATTAGGAAAAATTCTGATTAATGGACAAGATATGAGGGGGTGTGAGTTAAAATTAACTTGGTTGAGTCAAAACTTTGCTCACCTGCCCACTCAACCTACACAATTACAACTACAACACTATTGTAGGGCATGTATCCTATACATTATAGGAGGTCACATAAATCTAATAGACGAGCACATTTAATGTACTTACCTATACTTCGAGGCCTACAAATAGTTCACCATTATAGTTGGGGTTCAGCTTATTTAGCTAACTTGTATAGAGAGATGTGTCGGGCAACGAAACCAAATGCAAAGGGAATGGGTGGTTGCTTGATACTTTACAATCTTAGGTGTGGTATCGCTTACCTTTCATTGCACCTAGAGTTCAAGTTCTACATACTTATCCATTTGTATCAAGGTAATATATATTTTTACGTATACATAAATTTTATTCATAACAATAAAATTTCCTCCATCCATTATAATTAATATCAAAATTGTATAGCTAGGGTCTCGTCAACTGTCATTTTCAAGGAATTCCACGTGGAGATTTGACAGGATATAGACCACGTTTAGATCATATGCATGTGAACTATGTAAAAATTCAAAAACTCTTATTTCTTACAATTTATAGCAATATTTCAATTCTCTAAAATATGTTCTCTTCATTTATTAGTTCAAATGGCTCCCATATGAGACTGACATCAACAATCTCCCCTGTCATGTTCAACAAGATGAGAAGGTGTGGAGTGCATGCACAACCTTGATTTTTTTCTCGATTGTCGAGTGATATCAAACTGATCAAGTCGGACTACAATTTGTTTTGGTTCAAGACGTGCTACAATCACCTAACAATATTGATGCACTATATAGAATTGATAAACCTGGAAATCAAGATGCAAACTGGGCCATTAAGCATGCACAATAGATCGACCATTGGAGTCATCGCAGAGATCAAGTCTTGCAAGGACCTCAAATTCAATTTCCTATCCACACACCAATATATGAATTGGTATCTCACCAATTCTAGACTTTTTTTATCCGCGGAATTACAACTCCAAAACCCACACCAAATAAATTATCAACTCCAATATTCCAACCTAGGACGAACCAATGTGTCTATTTTTAAAGTTCACTCAATTTAAAGATTTTTAGAGATAAAATGTCAAAATAGTTAAATATGTTTAGTTATAATATATAATTACATATTATTGATCATTTCTCATTGTTAATTACATTTTTAAGGAAAAATAAAAAATATTTTTATATTATCATTAGTTTATCATCTTTCATCTAAGTTTTATACTCCCAAACAAGGTAGAAGATTTCCTTCATTTTCCCTTCCTAAACCTTTAATCTTTCTCCTTCTATTTCTCTCCTAACTCTCAAACAAACAAAGGCATATGATAATTGTTTGAGATAGATTTTATTGAAAAATAAGCAGAAAAAATTGTTTGAGATAGATTTTATTGAAAAATAAGCAGAAAAAATTGTTTAGATCCGTACTCTGTAAAGCTCTAAATTGTTTGATATCTTATTTTTTTAATACAAAATTAGTGATTTTCTCCAACTTAAATTAATGGAAACCTAAACCAAAAGTTCCCTGGAATTGCTAAAGTAAATTAATATTGATGTATCACGAAATCTATGAAGAAAGTGAGTGCTAGATCAGCGCGTGAGACAAGTTGACGTCAACGCGCTTTGGGGATAGTGTTGTTTCCGTAAGCGCATGATGGAAGCAGAACTTGTTTTTTTAATCTAGTGAAAGGGAAAACCATCATCATGTCCTTCTTTCATAAATGCATATATCAATCATCATCATGCCCTCTTTCACAGTCCTACTCCTAATCATCTTCTTCCAATTTCGATCTTCAATCATTTAGTTAACTATTCAGCCTGTCTATTCAATCTCACCTCTTCTACTCAATCGGTGAGCTCTCTCTTTCTTACTTGCTCTCTCCGTATTAATTGGATTTCAGGATCAAAAGGATGGAACCCATGGATATAGTTGGAAAAGCAAAGGAAGACGCTTCTCTTCCTAAAGGTACGCCTTTCTTATAATGCAATTTTATTTTTACTTTTTTGTTCTTTTTGGGTGGTTTTTGAATTGTATTTGTTACCCGCACAGGTCAATTTCGTTTCTTTGTAGAAATTTTATTGATAAATTACTTTACTAGTTTTCTGTTTTTTTTAGATTTGGGATACGTTGCAGTTCTTGTTGAATGTTAAAACTTTTTGCACAAAATTACAGTGATCTCTTGATTTAATTACGCTGATTACCTCTTGTTTCATAAATATTATGATGGTAGGATTTAAAACATACGAGAAAAGTCTAACCCAAAAGACTAATCTATTAGGTTTAGAGAGCCTAGTCAATTTCCGCATTAAGTTTGTTATGTTGCCCAATCTGGGACACCTAACATTGCGTACCTTTGAGGGTTGATGTCCATGGTAGCTTTCATTCAATCCACACGGACCTGATGCTTAGCTCTTTCTCTTTTGTTGGCTCCACTCACCTATCAGTAGTTGGTAATATACCTTAATTAAGCTAATAGATAGTGCTTTTCGTGGTTCAACTTTCAATGAAAGCATGAAATGTTAGGATTTAAGCACATGAAGAGAGTCTAACTCAAAAGATTAGGCTATCCTCGTGTGTTTAAGGCCTTACATATCGTTACACCCAGCTTTTTTGAATGGTCATATTGAAATTACATCTACCTCTAGAGAAGGTGAATGTATTTTTTCAAACAAATGTTGTGGACTAGAATTAAACTTAACCTCAAGCCAGATCGGTGTAATTATACCCCAAAAATATAACCTAGGGTGAAATGAAGAGAAAAAACGGTGTTGTTTTTATTGCTAAATGTGGTTACTTGTGGTATTGTTTTTACTGAAATGAGATATATGATGATTTTTTTGCTAGCAACAATGACGAAAATTATTAAGGAGATGTTGCCCCCAGATGTCCGTGTGGCGAGAGATACTCAAGATCTACTAATCGAATGTTGCATAGGTGAGCATTTTACTACTTTTGTGATTTTATTGTCAGTTTCTTGTGTTTAATTTATTATTAACATAATTATTTATGTTCAGTTCAATACTTCAAGCACTTTTTTATGTTCCTTATTTCAATTTTTATATCATTTTTAAATTTATGTCTATGTTGGAATTTCTGATAATCTTATTCTTCACTTGTGTATCTTCGCATTATGAGCATGCAAAAAAATGTTCTGTGATGCCTTTAATCGTCTTAATTGGTTGGTTCAAGCATTATATTTGTAGTTTACACTTCGTACTGAATTAGATTTTTTTGTTTGATGTAGAGTTTATAAACCTCCTCTCATCAGAGTCTAATGAAGTCTGTGGCAAGGAGGAAAGAAGGACGATTGCACCTGAACATGTATTGAAGGCTTTAGGGGTATTCATCAAATGATTCTATCTATTAAGTTTCCATGTGGATACTTTCAATTTATATTTGAGTGTTTATATGGCCTCTCCTGTGATTTGTAGTGTTTCATTTCTCTTTTAACTTCCATTTCTCTTTTAACTTCCATTTCTCTTTGGCAAGTATTTTATGCATGAAAATTAATCTTTCTTATTGTAAAGTGGCTGTTGTTGTTTTTTTATTTTTTTCATTGTGTACTTTGATGGCCAACCATAGTGGGTTATATTTGTGTCATTTGGATCCTTTAACATACACCTTGTCTGAGTGTTAACATATGGTGAACATAATTGGTTTTCATGATACTTAAAATTGTCGCTTGTGTGAATTTTTAAGTTGGAGACGGCGTGTGAAATGATTATGCAATGGTCATATAAAGGTTCTTATCGATTCTGTTTAAGGAATATGCTTCAAAAGTATTCAGATTAGTTGTTAATTGTAACAAGTCCTCCTTTCCCTTCTTTATAGATCCTGATTTGCAATAAGCTATTTTTGGTTAATCATCAAATTGAAACCACGGTGAATTCATTGCATGCATACCTACCCTGAGGCTTGAGTTTGCTTTCCAACTCCTGAAATAATATTCTCTTGGTAGTACCTCCTAATTAGACTGTCATCTGTTACTATATGTTCTACTTCTTCTTGCTCAATGTTGTCATGTGCTTCCTATTTCCCAGTTCCCACACTTTGAAATGCATCAACACATAATTCATAGGATTGTCACTCGTCCTGAAGCGAAGTAGTTGATGGTCTTTTATAGCAAAATGCTTTGATTTCCTTCGCACAATTGATAATTGATTATCACAATATGTATCTTCGCTACTACATAAATGTTGGTAGGTATTTGTTCTCTTTTGTTGTGTTTAGGGTTGCATCTGAATCTCTTAATTAAAAGCTCAATTTTCAAATGATTTATTTTCAGTTCCAAAGTTAATGTGCTCTAAAGTCCAAACAAAGCATAAGTTTGTTTCCTGTTGTTTGAAATTTGAAGCATGCTTAGCGTGCTGTTGTTTAGTGATTTTCATTTGATTTTATCAGGGTCTTGGATTTGGTGATTACATTGAGGAAGTTTATTCAGCATATGAACAGCACAAAGTGGAGACAATGGTAATTGTTTAATGTTAATAGCCAATGTGAATATTCAATTGCTAGTATATAATACGACTTATCTGAATCATTCTCTCATAATAATTATCCTTCAATTTTTTATCGCATCACCTTTGAACCCTACTAGAGGAAGCTGAACTTCTCTTTCAAACAAGGGGTCTGACTAAGGTTGATCTGTCTTAAGGGAGCACCTGCGTACCTCACTGGCGATCCTGTTTAAACTATGTAGAGGGGCCCATTACGTGTTGATATGGTACACCATAGGTGTATGATAATGTTGCATTGCTCTCTATCCGCTTTTTGTCTGCACTCTGCACTATTTTCAGCAGTGGGGTCATGCAACGTGCTGGCTTTGACTATGCCAGTCAGTTTTCCATTATTTGATGGAAGTGACCCTGGAAATGGGATCCTGTTGGCGAAGACACTCGAATGATCTGAATGGGCTGACAGCCTGACTATGCTTCTCTTCTCTTGTCTCCATTGGGCATTTTCAGTATATTGAATCTCCAGTACTACGGTCCTTCACTCCTATGCTCATTGGCTTGTTAGATATTCCATTGAACATTGAAATAAATTAGTGCTCTGTGATTATGGTTTGTGATGCAAGCATAATGGTTTTGAGGTCGGGCAAGTGATCATGCATCTTGTTGAGTTAATGAATGGTCTCAATTTCATTCCACTGGTGCTCATTCTAGCCTTTGGGAGCAGAGGGGCAGGAAGCATTATTAATGAATCAAACTGGAAAAATTGAATTTAGAAGTTCGGATCGATTACTATTGGTTATTGATTTTTGCTAGCAATGAAAAACTATTCTATGATCCATATTGTTACCTTGCAGCAGGACTCTCTAAAAGGTGCTAAGTGGAGCAACAGAGCTGAGATGACTGAGGAAGAAGCATTAGCAGAGCAGCAAAGGATGTTTGCTGAGGCACGCGCTAGAATGAATGGTGGGGAAATTGCTTCTAAGCAGCAAGATGCTGACCAAAGTTTATAGCGCTAATTTACAACCTTTATTTTCTTGAAGCATAGGCAAACATCTCTCACTCTTCCCTGTGCCTCCAATTTGGCAAGATGGTGTACAAAAATCATTCACTAATATTAGCTCACCCTACCTAGTGAGATTAAGATTTTATTGTTGTTGTTGTATTATTAAGTTAATGTAATCATTTAGGGTCCGTTTGCGAGTTGGGTTTTGGAGGGGAGGAAGGAAAAGGAAAGTCTTCATGGCCATGAGATACAGTTGTGATATGGCTTTAAAGCCTTCACTTTCCGTTTAAAACTCAACCCGCACACGGACCCTGAACCCCCATCTATCTGGAATTTAATGTAAATTATTTCATTTACCTGTTCATCATCTGTACACTAATATATCTTAGCTTATCTTGGACACTAGTGCATGTTAGATTGTAAAAATCTAATAATATATATTGCAACACTCAATTTATGTATGTCTTTTTCTAGTCCACTTGGATATACAAATCTTCTAACTTGTTAGTTATATTTGATTGATGTTTTAGAGTTATGATTGTGGACGAATGTGATAGAAATTTGTAATTACAATTATTTTTAGGGAAAAAAATTATTGTCAGCCCTTAGAATTCTTATATTGATAAATGAGGAGTTTAGAGATGCTAGTTTGAATTCGACGAGTACAATTATTTGATGTATTCTACCAGTAGAGTTGTTTGTAGTATTTGAGATGCGTAGATATCCTCTTCTTTACATGTACATTTTCCTCATTTGACAGTGATATTTTTTATAAACAATTTATTTAACGTCTTGGTGAACCATAATCGGTTTTTAAAAGAAATGGAGAGTTGAGGAATATTACACATTCAAATATTGTGGTGGCACTGTATTATTAAATGGTTTTGATTGTTAAACTTGGTGATATATTATAGATTGGTATTGTATCAACGGATGACAATTGCTTGGTTTTAGGGAAGGTACTTGGCTGTACACGGGCGTGTGATCGGGTTTGGATTATGATTCGTCAGTAGTGTGAACATGCCTGAGAAATGCAAAGTGCTAGGCTCTCCGGCAACAACATTTAACAATGACATTAAATATAAGCTATTGTTGACGAATAATTATACTTTGAAAATCAAGCCAAACTTGCCTCATATCCTATGCAAGTCTATGGGATGATCAAAAGATAAATCATGACCAATGGATAAACACCCATTAAAATCCAGAATGTATGATGGATCAAATGAGAGACTTAAGCAACAATGAAATCTAGCAAATAGTTCACCTTTCACTGAGTATAAGTACTTGATCATAGGTGTACACTTTCTAACTGACTTCTTTTCTAGAAAACTGTATAGCCTTGACTTTCTCTTAAGAATACGTAGGACTGAGGTCTTAACCTAACCAAGATAAACTAGTATTTCTTGCATGTCTTTGGTTTAAGGATACATTAATATTAATGGTCACTACATAAATTAACCCATGATGTAAGGTGGTTGGGCTTAAGCAGGAAATGGCACCATGCATGACACCTAGGTTGGGTGGCAGCTCAACATAACACCTAATAGGTTGAGCCCTGACTGGACCAGATTAGGGTGGCTCAGCTGGCCAACAGCTGACTAAGCAGCTTGGTCAGGCGGCAAGAGCAGGCCAAATTGGCCTGACTATAGGTGCCTAGCGCCTCTGGAAGGGGCTCAACGGGTCTAGAAAATTCTATAAATAGAACCCTTTCCCTCACCATTCAAAGCATTCATTGCAAACTATTCTACATTAGTTTCTTCTCTGATTTCTTAACTTAGGTAAAAAAAAATTCCTGAAGTAGTTTATGAGGAAATGGAGTTAGCAAATAATGTGCAAAAACTTGATTTTGCATCATCAATTAGAACAAAAAGATCCAATTTTTGGATGACTAATACTCCTAAATGGCTAAGGCTATGGTGTAACATTTCTTGTTGTTTACTTTGATTCTAATTTAGTTATACAAGTTATGTGCTTTTCTTTCCATTATTTCATTCCATCTACTCATAATGCTTATTTTGGATGGATTACGTAAAATATATTTCTCAAATATCCAAAAGACTTTTTTTGGATGACATAAGAAATATTCTCATCCCACGGTGGTTGACTTGAATATTTGCCATTTCCAAGCATCCATTATAAGCAACTTGTTTTTAACATCATTAACATCTAGGAATCTAGAATACATGGTGACATCCTCATTTCTTTCAGATGATACTTGATGGTTAATAATGTTTTAAGCAAGGTTTGAAAATCCTCTTACCTGATCCGAGAGGAAGGGTGAGTTAAGAAATGATGTATGGTGAATTAAAAACCCACAAAAATAACTTGTATACACTAAAACCATTTTACAATAAACTTCACATTCATATTTCTAAACTAATCACAATTTCCTCATGAATATGTAGATCCTTTTTTTCGGTTACATTTACTTAGATAACTTAACAAAAATCCAAAACGTTGTTTAAGATTTTTCTTGATATAATATATATATATATATATGACTATATTCTATTAGAAAATTCTCTATAGTTCGACATAATCTATACTATACTACAATTGAATCTCGAAAGATGTCTAAAAGTAAATATAGTAAAGAGTTACTTATAAATTTTATTTATTGAAAGTTAAAATCCTAAAACAACAGTTCAATTCAAACAAGGGATTGTAACTTTGTGAATATGAACAACATACAAAAGTAAAATTCAATAAATGAATTGTAATTTTATGAAAAAGAGTGATATAATTGGATGCTTTTGGTTCAAAATGATGTTACAAAATCATATTTTTGCACATCATTTTCCAACTCCATTCCCTATGAATTTGCATGAAATAAAACTCTAAAAATAGCCTAAGAAAGTGAAGAAACCGAAATGAGAAGAAAGAAGATTTTACAATGTGTTAAAGTATTGAAAATGACAAGCTTTTTATAGGCCAAGGTTGGGCGCCCAGGTGCATGTTTGGTGCACCCATCACCTACCATTTGGTGCTGGCTAGGCGATTTGTCCATGTGCAAGGTTGGTGGCTCAACAACTTTTTATCCTAGCTTGGCCAGCCTATTATGGGTTAGGCTCCATGCAAAGAGACACCTCCTTTTTGACTTGTCGTGGCTTGTGTCATTCATGAGGTCATGCGCTTGGTCTCTAAGGCTTGGCTACTTGCATGGTGACTTGCTAAGGCTTTCTTCACGGTGAGGTTTGTTGGCTGGCCATGAGCTAAGCTCATAGTTAATTAGTTGACTTAAATTTATTTCAGATTTTTCTGCAATTATCAGAGTTAGTAGCAGAGGAAAAAGTTATGCACAAAAATATCAAACAAATTTAAAAAGATAAGGGAGAAGAGAGTACTCATAGATTTTTATACTGATTCACTTTCTTGTCCACCAAAGATTATATCCAATACTCTTGCAGCACAAGAGATTTCTTCACTAGATATTAAGAGTAGCAATTACAAATTCTCACCCCGAGATTTCCTTGTACCTTAATCACTCTCTAATACCTATATCACTCTTTGGAAAAAAACCTTTCCAAGTGAATTTATCCCCTTTCTTATACACCCTTGTGAAGAAAAGTAATTCAACAACTTGAATGAAGAAAACATTAACAATGACAATGACTGCTTTTACAAGATTTGAAAGTATGAACTGTCATAATCCAATAACTCTTTATACACTTTAATAATAATGTTCAGAAGGTTTGACTAACTTTGAGATAACACTAAAGGCAACTTCAGAAAATATATTTTGATAGTTAAGAACAAGTTATAGAAAGTGTAGAGCAAGTATTTCAGAAAAGTTTAGATTGTGTATATGAGTAGTGTGATTTGAATTATGAGTTTCAATGCCTTTAAATAGGCTTTCCAATCAGCCATAACACCTCTATGAGAGGGTAAGATTCGATTGGAATGAAACCATTTCGTTTGGGTTGAAATCTGTGTAGTTTAAATATGAAAACTGATGCAACAAATTTCAGCAATCGATTACAACATTGACGTAATCGATTACCCAAATATTCTGCCCAACTGAGTAATTGATTATCACACAGTGTAATCGATTACCTAAAGGATGTAATCGATTACCCAAACATTTTTTCCAACTGAATAACTGATTATCATACAGTGTAATCGGTTACTCACAGGATGTAATCGTTTACCCAAGTATTTTGTTCAACTGAATACCTGATTACTACAATGTGTAATCGATTACTCAAATGGAGGTAATCAATTACCTTGTTCAGTTTTTTTGGGTAACTCGTTTCTCACTCATGTAACCTGTTACTTAGTTCTGGTAATCTGTTACTTAGTTATAATAACCTATTGCTTAGATCGAGTAACCTGTTACACAGTATTTTGAAAATTGTTTTCATTTATACTTGTAATTTTCAATTTTATTTAAAAATACTTTTGAGCATTGCTACTATTTGTATATGATAAAGTATAAGGATAGAAGTACCTAAAGACTTATATTCTAATTTCTTGAAGCTTTATCTTCATTGTCTTCATAAGTATTCTTCCTTTTCTTTTTATATGATGTTGGTGTCTTCATCAAAATTGTGACAAGATTAGGAGCAAGATCTTCTTCACAATATTCCCTTTCTTCATGATGACAAACCAATATATTCTTGATAGTGTAATTTTTTTGAGAGTAGCATACTTTGTGATATTATGGCTTGTCTTGAGTATGCTCCCCCTATTTTGTATGCCCCCATATTTTGGAGTTATGTGCCTGAAAGATTTTTAAACAGAAAATACACTCTCCCAACTTTTCTCCTCCTTCTGACTTCATCAAAACGAAGAAAATCCAAGAGTCCAACATATATACAATATGTATATAGCAAATATAGAGGTAATATAGCATAACTGAAAACATAAATGATGTTCATACATTGTTCAAACATAATAAGAGAAAAACAAAAAAAAAAAACAACAATTTGTCCATAATCATGCAACATTACAAAGAGAATTCCTAGACAACAAATGTTCTAAGACTCAGGTTCAGTGCTATCATCATCAAGATCCATGTTATTGATCTTATAAGAAAGACGTTGATGGTCAATTTGGACTTGTTGATTCTAAGCATCAAGAGCATCCATCTAATTCGAGATGTAGCCTCAAAGAGAGAATAACTCATCCATGATCATCTGAATGGTAGGCATGACAGAAGATGAAGAAGACTCAACATGAAACTCATAAGTTTGATGTTCAGGAGGGTTAGGAGAGACATTTGGATCAGTAGGTGCGGCTTGTCGATCACTTCGATGCTTATAGATTCTATCAATGGGATCTCGAAAGAAGCCCATTTTGTGGATCACATCCACATTTATTTTACAATCGCGTGCATCAAGTGTGACTTTAGATTTACTAGTAGTAGATACAGCAAAATACTCAAGAACTTTGGTAATGAAGATTGCATAAGGCAGAGGGTTGTAAGTCTCTCGGATATACCACATTTGTCTCATTACTGTTAAAGTCAAATTGATTGAAAGGTTATGTTTAAGAGCATACATCAATTGCAGTTCCATGTCATTAATTTGAGAATGATTTGAAAATTTTGGAAGAATGACATAGCTCATAAAGCAATGAAGCAGACGATCTTCGAGATTGAGATTTCCTACAGCAAGGATATCTCTACTCTTTACAGTTTCACCTAAAGCCAGTTGCTTACGCATTTCTATTTCACGTCTAGAGAATCTACACATAGAGTAGTAGAACTCTTTTCTATCATAATTATCTCATTCACATGGCAGACCAAAATCTTTTATGCTACCTTGATAGGTATATTACAACATATTGAACTGAAGGTTTTAACATCTAAAACAATTTCTTTTCCTTTCACATAGGATGTAAATGTTTCTTCTTAAATTTCAAGTTGCAGTAAAATACTTTAACAAGTTCAGGATAATAGGCATTTGATTCTTCATAAAAATAAAACGATCTTGTTTCCTAAGTAGAATAGGGAAATGGAAATCTTTAAACTCAAAGTTAATTACATTGCTATACTTAGGAGCAAATATTGAGCGACCAAGGAAATGCTCTAAGAAAACTTTGTGTTGTTCATTATTGGCGAGAAGACGTGCCAAATACAGAGGGTTAGCTTCAAAAGATGAAGTGCCTTGCTTCTTTTGAGACACATTGGTATTTTGCTTCTTAGCACTTGATGATGAAGCCATTGGTTGAGGTTTTTGAAAGGTTAGGTTTTTATGGTTTGAGAGATTTGAGGATTTTTTATTTAGGCCACTAAACACGAAATCTACGGAATAGAAGTGTTTAGAATTGAAAAAATGGTATGAAATGACTCAAAAATCACGCAAATCGGACTAAAAAATGAAGATATTTAGAAGAAAGCTAGGGCGAAAACGAAAAAGGGGTTTGAAGAAGAAGAAGTGTTTGAAAAGTGAGGACGAAAACTTAAATATTGGTCAGAGTAATCGGTTACTCAAAGTGAGTAATCAGTTACTTAACATAGAAAATTCCTAGATTTCAAACATGAGACTTAGGTAATCGATTACACATAGGAGTAATCGGTTACTGAAAGTTTCTACCTAATATAGTAATCGGTTACTTTCCAAAGTAATCAGTTACTAAACCCAAAATTTCATATTCTTGGGATAGTGTGTTGAATCTCCACCATTTGACTTTCTCAGTTCCTTCGTGTATAGTCTCTAGAATATCCCACATTTCTTTAGAATATTTGCAGTTTGATACTCTAAAGAATTCGTCGATGCCAAATGCTGACGTGATGATGTTCTTTGCTTTGAGATCGTATTGCACCTTCTTTTTGTCTTCATCATTCCATTAAGATTTTGGCTTTACTTCCCTTACACTATTGACAAATATGAAGGGTTCATAGGATCCTTCCTTAATCGCATTCCAAATGTCTGGATCTTGAGATTCTATGAAGATTCTCATTCTGATTTTCCAGAAGTCATAGCATTCTCCAAGCTTGGAGGGCGATTAATGTTGGAACCTTCTCCCAGAAATGATCTTGCGGCCATCTTAGATACATGATCAGTTTTAAGAATAATTTACTCAAAAGCTCTAGTGTCTATTGTAAGACTGAGATGGCAACTAAGAGGGGGGGGGGTGAATTAGTCAACTTAAATCTATGTCAGATTTTTTTGGAATTATCGGAGTTAGTAGCAGGAGAAAAATTTATGCATAAAAATATCAAAAATTTTAAAAAATAAGGGACAACAGAGTATTCAGAGATTTTTATACTAGTTCACCTTCTTGTCCACCGAAGGTTACGTCTAGTACTCTTGCAGCACAAAAGATTTATTCACTAGATATTAAGAGTAGCAATTACAAATTCTCACCCCAAGATTTCCTTGTACCTTACTCACTCTCTAATACCTATATCTCTCTTTGAATAACAACCTTTCCAAGTGAATCTATCCCATTTCTTATCACACCCTAGTGAAAGAAAGTAATTCAACAACTTGAATGAAGAAAACATTAACAATGGCAAGGATTGCTTTTATAAGATTTGAAACTATGAACTCTTACAATCCAATAACTCTTTATACACTTTAATAATAATGCTCATAAGGTTTGAATAACTTTGAAACAACACTGAAGGCAACATCAGAAAATATATTCTGAAAGTTAAGAACAAGTAACAAAAAGTGCAGAACAAGTATTTTAGAAAAAGGTTAGATTGTCTATATAAGTTGTGTGTTTTTAGTTATGAGTTTCAATGCCTTTAAATAGGCTTTCCAATTAGCCATAACACCTCTATGAAAGGGTAAATTCGATTGGAATGAAACCATTTCGTTTGGGTTGAAAGTTGAGTAGTTTGAATCTAAAAACTGGTGTAATAACTCTTAGTAGTTGATTACAACATTAACATAATCGATTACCCAAACATTCTGTCAAACTGAGTAGTTGATTATCACACAATGTAATCGATTACCTAAAGGATGTAATCGATTATCCAAACATTTTGTCCAACTAAATAACTGATTATCACACAGTGTAATCGGTTACTCACGGGATGTAATCGATTACCCAAGTATTTTGTTCAAATGAATACCTGATTACTAAAATGTTTAATCAGTTACTCAAATGGAGGTAATCGATTACCCTGTTCAGTTTTTGATGGGTAACTCGTTTCTCACTGATGTAACCTGTTACTTAGTTCTTGTAACTTGTTACTTAGTTACAATAACCTGTTACTTAGATCCAATAACCTGTTGCACAATATTTTGATTTTTTTCATTTATACTTGCAGTTTTCAATTTTCTTTAAAAATACTTTTGAGCATTACTCCTTTGGTGTTTTCATCAAAACTGTGTCAAGGTCAGGAGCAAGATCTTCTTCACAATGCCTTGTTACCTCTAAGGTTCTTTCAAGAGAAGGTAACCTACCTTTCTTCAAATTTAAGCAACCCTTTTTCCATGGTTCTTGAATTAAATTTGGTTGGTTACTTGACACTTTTAGCATGATTTCTTCAAGGCAAGGTAAGATTTTAATTTATGCAAGTTGGTCAGCACATCTAGCTTGGGTTTCTTCAAGGCAAGGTAAGCAACATTTATCCAAGCCTCAGAAATATTTTTGGCAACAAGCTAAGCATATAGCATGCCATGCTTAGCTTGTTTGTTTTGAGCAACTCAATTTGTGCTTTTGGGTTGAGATTTGAATTGAATTCTTGGCTATTTTTGAATTAATTCTTCTTGATTATTTTTCCTACAAAATTCAGAGACAACTTGGGCAAGAGGTGATAAAAAACTCATAATATTTAAGCACATAAAATTTGTCTAAAAAGTTGTGTTATAAGTTGGGGTTTAAACATGATTAATCATGATAAGTGCCATGAAAAGTATATGAAATTAAGATATATTTAGCACTTATCAACCCCCTTTTGAAACGCTAATTTGGTTTATGTCTTTAATCGACTATCCATCCTCTATTTTTGCCAAAATGATTCAAGAAAGACCAAAGAGAGTGAATCATCATGTTCACCATCTTGGGCATGTGAGAAATTTAGTGTAAGTATTAGATGTCAACTAAAAGGGGGGTGAATTAGTTGTATGGAGTGATGGTCAACTACAAGAATGTTATACAGCGTAAATATTGTAGAAAGATCACCAAATAATAACTCCAAAACAAAAAGGGTAGAGTAGACAGAAGACAGAAAGAACATAGAATTATGAAACTAGTTCACCTTCTCGTACATCGAAGATTACATCTAGTACTCTTGCAGCACAAAAGATTTCTTTACTAGATATCTTGAGTTATAATTACAATTTCTCTCCGTGAGATTCCTTGTACCTTACACACTTAGGAATACCTAACACCCTTGGAAATCAAGCTTTCCAAGTACTCTCTTTCCCCTTATCACCACACCATTGCGATGACAAGTTTAGAATAAATTTTGAAGAATAAATTCTATGGCAAGATTGCCTTTACATGATATATCAATTCTATAACTTCCAATCCTCTTACTCAATATACTTAGTATACAATGCTCTTTAAAGTAATTATGTTTGAAAACTTTAGAACTTTACACTTGAAGTAACTTCATAAGGAATCTGAAAGATTAGAACAAAAGTTGCAAGAGAAAGTGTAGATAATTGTAGTTGAAAGTTGTGATTAATTCGTGTATCAAGTATACTTCAAATGGGAGTCTTAATGCTTTTAAATAGGCTTCCAATCAGTTAATATACCCTACCATGAAGTTGGGACATGATTGGAATGAAACTCATTGAGTTTGGATGAAAACTTTTCAGTTTGGAATTGAAAATATGGTTTTAACAGCTCTATGTAATCGATTACACCATGATGTAATCGATTACCCAAACTACATGTCAGAGAAATAATTGGTTACTATAATGTAGTAATTGATTACACTGTGTAAAAATTGATGGGTAACATTTTACTCAGTTATGTAACGTGTTACATAGTCTCAATAACCTATTACACACTATTGAACAAACTAAGTAAACTATTACCTAGGTCTAGTAACCTATTACTCACGTCAAGTAAGCAGTTACTTAGCATTTTGAAATTTGTTTTACTTTGTCTAAGAGTTTTCAATTTCATTTCAAAGTAGTTTTTGACTTTCATATGAGTATTGCTCACTAATCATATTAGAGTGTAAAGGATAGAAGTACCAATTGAAGGCTTAGACTCTATTTGAAGCTTGATCTTCTTTTGTCTTCACCATCTTCTTCCTTTTTCCTTCTTTTTGTGTGATCTTTGGTGAAAGTGTGCATGTCAAGAGGAGCACTTTGGAAAGCTTGCTCACTATGTGTTCTGGTTTTGATGAGAACAACTTGTGTTTCATAAGAGCTTGAAGATCATCAACAAATCAACATGCTTAAGTCTCAAGATTGGTATTATACTTAGACTAGCAATTAGTTGAGGTTGAGTCTAAGGCTTAGGTAAACTCAATACATGTCTCATATGCATAAAACATTAAATCATTTTATTTTTGAGATATGTCATTCATAATATGTTCATGCATCACATATATACATGTTATCTGTGCATCCTAGGCATAAACTTAGTGTTGAACATGTATAAGTTAAGTGCATAACGTATTTGAGTTTTGCAATCTAAAAACACACTTGGAAATATGCAGTTAATCGATTAAGGTGTGTTTTAAGGGTTGAAGGACTTGTACTTTGCTGGTATGGAACATTATGAAGAACGTCAAACTACTTATTCTGACAACCAATATCAAATCGTGAGGAATCTGATTCAATCAACATTCGAAGCTCAGAATGCCTTCATTCGCTCTACAGCTGAAGCTCAGAATGCACTGTTTTATTCTGAATTTCAGAAGTTGTCTATGCTGATAAGGGGTGACCCAATCATGGAAGAAGACCGGAAGCTGGCTCATCCTCCACTCGGGACCGTGGTGACCCATTCTACTTGCTCATTCTGCAAGATCTTACCCTTAGGTTTATTTCTTCTTTATTGCACTTTATGGACTCAGTTTTTGTTACTGTTTCGAGACTTATTTGTGCTTTTTCTGTCTCTGTTTGACAATTTATGGTTTGTATGGTTGCTGGATATTTTTACTCTCTATGCTGCGTTTTTAATTTTTGCTATTAATTATGTCAAAATAGCTTA
>NC_032011.1:7732693-7733147 GCF_001865875.1 Lupinus angustifolius | reverse complement strand
TATCTTTTTGATAATGTCAAAAGGGGGAGAAAGGTTGTTTTGTTTGTTGTTTGATTGTGTAGATTGATCTTAATACTACTTCCGAAATATTTGCGCATCATATCAATCAGTGCCAATATAATCTTCAAGCTAATTCATCAAACAAATGGTGTAGTGTTTGTCATCATCAAAAAAAGGGGAGATTGAAAGTGCGCATGTCAAGAGGAGCACTTTGGAAAGCATGCTCACTATGTGTTTTGGTTTTGATGAGGACAACTTGTGTTTCATAAGAGCTTGAAGATCATCAACAAATCAACGTGCTTAAGTCTCAAGATTGGTATTAGACTTAGACTAGCAATTAGTTTAGGTTGAGTCTAAGGCTTAGGTAAACTCAATACATGTCTCATATGCATAAAACTTTAAATCATTTTACTTTTGAGATATGTCATTTATAATATGTTCATGAATCACATAT
>NC_032011.1:7722747-7732593 GCF_001865875.1 Lupinus angustifolius | reverse complement strand
TTATTGCTTTAATCGATTACTTTGTATAGTTGTTTTAATTGTAATAATCTGTTTCTATACTATACTGTTGTAACTCTGATATATCTGTTAGCTCTGTATATTTGCTTCGATCTCAGTTGCTTGTCGTGCAAGAAACTGAATCTGTTTGTGTAATCTGAGCTATTTTAATCGATTAAATTACTTGCGTTAATCGATTATTCTTTCTCTGTTAATCGATTAATCTAGGGTTATTTCAGCATTATTTGTTGTTTGCGAAAAGCGGATACTTTGACCGCTATACCTATTCAACCCCCCCTTCTAGATGTATTTTAGCCACTGATACCTAACATTTGGTATCTTCATCAAAATTGTGTCAAGGTCAAGATCAAGATCTTCTTCATATTAGATGGTGGCAGTTCATCTTCTGGTTTTGGGAAGAATCCTAGAATTGGCATGGATCCTTCTATGCTCACGCTCTTCAAGCAGAAAGGTTGACTAAATTTGTTGGTTGTAAAATTACTTATATATGACATGTCGATATGTCTTGGATGGTGGAGAAAGGGTTCCAATTCCCTCATGAATTGGAGGTACAATGGGTTGCGAGATTTTTGGATCTTAATGGCAGCATTTACCCCCTCTCTAGTTTGGGAGTTTTATTCCAACTTTCAGCATAAGGATGGAGGCTTGGCAAGTGATGGTGCCCCTCTTGGAGATTGTAACAATGAAAAATGGAGTGTTTATGACTTCACGGAAATGCATAAGTCGTGCCTAAGAGGACCATATTAATTCATCAAAGGCAACTAAGGTTGGATGAATGTCACTAGAGAATAGGTTGTTGCATTACACAATTGCATACATCTTCATTCATCGTAACACAAATCAATCGCAACCAACAGGAAATTGAAAGTGAAAAGCGTCATGACCTGCACATTTAAGGCTAACCAAAGTTTTGATGAAGCAAACGCACATACAAGAAAGCTTGAAGATCAAACAACGAGCTGAAGACTCATAGGTTGCATATATAGATTCAGGACTTTATTATGTTTACTTGTAATTAGAAGTCTTAAGATGTGTGCCTTAGTTTGAATCTAGGTTAGGTAAACTTAGATCGAAAGTCTCACAAGAGCTAATATAGAATAAGATTAAAATTGAGACATATCATCTAGATACCTTATGATAAATAGACTCATGCATACATATACGTAGTTTCATGCATTAAATGTAATATATTTTGAAAAGCTATGTAAAGCATATGCATATCATATAGGTAGTTTACCATACATTCCTTACATCAAAGAAAAACATTTGTAACTCAGTATAATCGATTAAGTAGTTAGTGTAATTGATTATCCATAATTCTATTACTAACTGATCTGATTCTGTTAGCATGCTAATCGATTAAGTCACCATATAATCGGTTAAGACATAACTGAAAATTGATTTTTAACATCCCGTTAATCGATTAAATGGAAGGATAATCGATTAATATCAGTATTAGTAGGATTAGTATAAATTATGTATTTCTTGCCAATTTGGAATAACTTGCATATTTCGAAAATTGTTAGAGAGCATACATTTTCATAGATTGCGTACAGTGAGAAAGTGCATTTAGAAAAACTAGGGAGTGAAAACATTCTGATTTAGGCTTAGAGATGAATATCATTGCATTTAGGCTCTAGTTTTCTATGCATCAATTTCTTGCATGTTTCTTGATTTCTTTAAGAGATTTGTGAGGAAAATATTTTTTCTTAAAAGAGTGTCAATCATTTATTGTAAACCTAATGCATTAATTTCATTAAGAATTAGGATCTTATGGTTTTCTGCTTTATGTTTTAGATTGAGTTTTCAATTGTTAAATCTGAGTATTAAGTACTCAAGTCAACTCAATATATTCTGTTTGGACAAGGAAGTTGATCTTTTTGTGCATTGTTTCACTACGAGAGAGATCTTTGTAATCTTCTCAGAGGCTAAGAGGTCTTAGTTCGAGGGATACCAAGGTTGGGGCCAATCACGAAAGGATAGGAGATCCTAGTAGGCGATTTAGTTAGGTCAAACCTAGATTGTCAAGCTCACAGGGGCTAAGTAAAAATCGGCTTAGTTTTTCTGATTTTATTATTGGAAGTGTGTTTGTAAAACTCTCAATTTCAATATTTGAAGAAAAATCTCCCAAGATCAGAAGGGGAAGCTTGGATGTAGTTTACAGTGGACTGCAAACGAACAAGGATAAAATTCCTTGTGTACCTCTTTCTAATCTGTAATCTCTTTACTTTCTGTTTTTACTTTGTTTATTAATTGTGTTAATATGAGTTGCATGCTAAAATTTGTTTACTGTCTTTCTGTAATCTCATTAATAAATTAACTATGTAAAGATTCGGTATTCAATAACTTGTTATTTAACAAATCAAAGAATCAATTTGTGTGAGTGTCATAATCGATTATCCATAAGCATAATCGATTACATTTGAGCACTTTCTAATCGATTAAGTACAAGCATAATCGATTATTTGCAGTCTATTTTTTTTGCGCAAATATAGGATAAGTGGAACAAGTGATCCGCGACACCTATTCAACCCCCCCTTCTTGGTGTATTCTAACCTGCTGATACCCAACAAATGGTATCAGAGTTAGTACAAAAGTGCTAGATTGACCGCGTATTCGTTCGATCATAGAAGATACTATGATGTGTTCCACAAACCCGTTTGGCGATGATGGCGCATCCATCAACCGCCCTCTGATTTTTAGTGGCGAGGGGTACGCCTACTGGAAGGTGCGCATGAACATATTAATTGAGGCGATTGACACGATTATTTGGGAATCTATGGTCAACGATCCTTTCATTCCACTTCACTTAGTGGATAATGAACTTAAAGATAAACCAAAAAGTTTATGGACCAATGATGAGCGCAAAAAGGTTCAACATAACCTATGTGCCAAAAACATTATCACATCAGCCCTATCATAAGATGAATTCTTTAGAGTGCCGTAGTGCCAAAATGCTAAAGAAATGTGGGACACTTTACAAGTGACTCATGAAGGCACAAGTGAGGTTAAGCGCGCTAGGCTAAATGCTCTAACACAAGCATATAAGATATTTCACATGTTATCAAATGAATCAATTAGTTAAATGAAAAGGCGATTTACTCACATTGTTAACCATTTAGTTTCCCTAGATAAAACTTTTGCTAAAGGAGAATTAACTAACAAAGTTTTGTGTTTCCTTGACAAGAAATGGTAGCCGAAAGTAACAACAATCATGGAGTTGAAAGACTTAGATTCCATGCCTTTAGCGACTCTGTTTGGCAAACTCTTGGAACATGAGATGGAGTTAGGGCGTTTCACCATGAACGAAGATTCAAACCAGAAGAAGAAAAACATCTCTCTCAAAGCAACCAATTCACTAGATCAAGAAGAGGATGATGATTTCGATGGCAACCTAGACGAAGAAACCATGAATCTCCTAGTTCGTAAATTTGGAAAATTCCTGAAAAAGAAAGGGGGATTCAAGAGTGTTTAGAAGAAAGAAGCGCGTGACTCAACCAAAAAGGGAAAGATCCAAACAGAGCACTTTACTTGCCATGAACGTGGGAAGGTTGGACACATGAGGCTAAAATTTCCAGTCTATCTCATGAAGGTTGAATCATAAAAAAGCACTCCTCAAGACTTTAAATCAAAAACAACAGACATCGTGTGGGATGCTCCCGAGGAGGAACCTACATCGAGCACATCAGATGAGGAGGAGTCTGCAAAACTGTGCCTTATGGTTAAAACACAAGAAGCTTGTAGCTATAATGGACAAGATGATGCAAATGAAGTATATTCTGATACTTCATCTTCTACTGATGACTCTCCTACATGTGATGAGTTATATAATGCCACTTGTAAAGAAGTTCAAAGAGTGAAAAACTAGAGAGAGAAAAGAGAGATGCAAATAACAAAGGATGTCAATTTCTTTATGTCTGTCTAGAGTTTGAACCATTGCAAAAATCAAGTGAAAAAATGTCATTAATAAACCAACAACCCCAAAAAAAACAAAAAAAAACCTTTGAACAACATCATAGTTTTAAAGCATCAGATGAGGAGGAGTCTGCAAAACTGTGCCTTATGGTTAAAACACAAGAAGCTTGTAGCTATAATGGACAAGATGATGCAAATGAAGTATATTCTGATACTTCATCTTCTACTGATGACTCTCCTACATGTGATGAGTTATATAATGCATTTTTTGAATTATATGAAGAACTTAAAAAGCTTGCTAAGATTAACATTGATAGAAAACAGGTAACCCTATTGCTTGAACAAGAAATCATTAAAATGCAAAAAGAGTTAGATGAGTTAAAACTTGAATATGAAACCTTAGACCTAATCTACTCTTGTAGCTCATGTAATTGCTCGAAAGATAATTTATGTCAACCTACTGTATGCGGTACTTTCGAGACATTACAAATTGAAAATTCAAGTTTAAAAGAAAAACTCGCAAAGCTTACATAGAGTAGATTTAACCTTGACACTTTACTTGCTGAATCTAGAAATGTTGGTAACCACATAGGATTAGGTTATAAACCCCAAACTAGCAAGAAAATACCATATAGGAAACCTGTAGTCTATAATTGTAAAAGGTCACACACTTAGATGCCTACTTGTTTCTATTGCGGAACTTATTGTCGTACTACTAGTTCATGTTATATTAGAAAATATGGTGTGCATGATGGTTCTTATATTTGGGTGAAGAAGGGACAAAATACCATGGTTGCTAACAAAAAGGGACCCAATATCAATTGGGTACCTAAACAAGTCAAGTAACTTGTTTTGCAGGTATGCATATGAACACATGGACATCATTGATACTTAGATAACGGGTGTTCGAGGCATATGACATGTGACATATCGAAATTCCTAGATCTACCATTGAAAGAAAAAGGGTATGTTACTTATGTCGACAACAATCGAGGGAAAATACTTGGAGTTGGAACTATTAGTAATGCTTCTCAAGCTGTAATAGAGAACATGCTCTATGTGGGGAAGGCTTGGAGCACAACTTGTTAAGCATCAGTCAATTGTGCGATAAAGGTAACAAAACATTCTTCGATTCTGATTGTTGTATTATTCGTGATAGTTTAACTAATAATTTTAAGTTCATTGGCCATCATATAAATAACATATACATGGTTAATTTGGAGGATGTCACTACATTATTCTCAAAATGCTTTATCTCTAGAGAGAATGACATATGGTTATGGCATAGGCACGTTGCACATATACACATCAAACACTTAGATAAATTGTCTTCACATGATTTAGTTGTTGCTCTACCTAAACTCAATTTAAAGTCTAAAGAAGCTTGCGACACTTTCTAAAAGTGTAAGCAAGTTAAAAACTCATTTGCGACAAAAAATGTAATCTCGACAACTAGGCCTTTGGAGCTTCTCCATATGGATCTGTTTGGACCATCGCAATTCATTAGTTTTGGAGGTATTTACTCTGCCTTAGTAATCCTAGATGATTTTTCTAGGTTCACACGGACCCTGTTCCTTTCTGCTAAAATTGATGCATTTAAATCCAAAACCAACTTAACCAAAAAATTGTATATGTGCGAAGTGACCATGATGGTGAGTTTGAGAACCATTTGTTCCACAAATTTTGTGATAAATATGGTATCTTGCACCAATACTCAGCTCCTAGAACTCCTCAACAAAATGGAGTTGTTGAGAGGAAAAATCGCGTATTAGAGGAGATGGTCAAAACCATGCTTAATGAAAGCAACGTGCCTAAATACTTTCGGGCTGATGTCATACATATGGCTTGCTATGTTATAAATCAAGCACTTCTTAGGCCTAAATTGTTAAAAACTCCTTATGACTTATTGAGAGGCTGAAAACCCAATATATCTCATCTTCATGCCTTTGGATGCAAATGTTTTATTTTAAACAATGGAAAACGAGCTTTAGGAAAATTTATTCAAAGGCTAACGAGGGTATATTCTTAGGATATTCGACGCATAGTAAAGCATTTAGAGTTTTTAATAAATACACTATGATTCTAGAAGAATCGGTTCATATTCATTTTGTGTGATGATGTTGCAGGTGCTTTGGAAGAAGCATACTCTAAGGACTTGGAAAATGACAAAGACAATAAGGATGATCAAGAAGTCAATGAGGACCATCATGACTAGCCGAGGACATGGAAAACCAAGAAAGACCATCCACTCGATAAAGTATTAGGTGGTATCTCTAAGGGGGTGGTAACCCGTAGCTCTTTGCGTAAATTTTGTAATTTTTTTGTTTGCATATTACAAATAGAGCCTAAGACCATAGATGAGTCCATTGAGGATGTGCACTGGGGTATAGCAATACAAGAAGAGCTAAACCAATTTGAGCGTAATAATGTGTCGGACTTGGTCCCCAAACCAAAAGACCATCCAATAATTGGCACTCAATGGGTATTCAGAAATAAACTTGACGAATCTGGCTTAATAATACGTAATAAAGCACGCCTTGTGACCAAAGGATACAACCAAGAGGAAGGTATTGATTACGATGAAAGATACGCCCATGTTGCAAGGTTAGAGACCATAAGGATGCTATTGGCATTTGCATCAATTATAACCTTTAAGTTTTTCCAAATGGATGTTAAGAGTGCCTTCTTGAATGGATTCATTCAAGAGGAGGTGTATGTTGAGCAACCGCCCGACTTTGAAAATTATAAATTTCGGAACCTTGTCTATAAGCTTAAAAAGGCACTTTATGGCCTAAAGCAAGCTCCTCGATCTTTGTATGATAGATTGAACACTTTTCTCTTAAAAAGGGGGTTCGTTAGGGGCAAATTCGACACAACGCTCTTTATCCAAAAATCAGATAATCATGTTTTACTAGTTCAAATATATGTTGATGATATTATCTTTGGAGCTACTAATGACCTCCTTTGCAAGGAGTTTTCTGATTTGATGTAGGGTGAATTTGAAATGTCAATGATGGGAGAGCTTACCTTCTTCCTGGGATTACAAATCAATTAAATGAACAGTGGCACATTTGTTCATCAATCAAAATACTGCAAAGAATTGCTACGCAAATTCGAGATGGAAAAATGCAAAGAAGCATCCATTCTTATGGCATCCTCATGCTATTTAGTCAATGATGATAAAGGGAAAACGGTAGAGGTAACCAAGTATCGTGGCATGATAGGCTCGTTATTATATTTAACTGCGAGTCAACCTGATATTATGTTTAGTGTTTGCATGTGTGCTAGATATCAATGTATACCTAAGGAATCACACTTTACTTCTATTAAACGTATCATGAGATATTTAAAGGGAACCCTTAATATGGGACTATGGTATTCTAGGGATGCCTCACTTTCCTTGGTAGGTTATTCCGATTCTGACTTCGCTGAGTGTAAACTAGATTGGAAAAGCACTTGTGGAACTTGCCACCTATTAGCCTGCTCCTTAATGTCATGGTATTGTAAAAAGCAAACTTGTGTTGTTTTATCCGCCACCGAAGCAGAATACCTTGCCGCCAGTGTGTGTTGCGCCCAAATCCTTTGGATGAAGCAGCAACTTATGGATTTTGATCTCTCTTTGGAAAAGATACTGATTAAATACGACAATACAAGCCCCATAAACCTATCCAAGAATCCCATCCCGCATTCTAGAACTAAGCATATAGAGATAAGGCGTCATCTTTTGCGTGATCATGTTAAAAAAGGTGATTGTGTACTTGAATTTGTTGAAACCACTAAACAACTAGCCGATATTTTCACCAAGCCCCTTCCACGAGACTCGTTCTTTGTTCTTAGGAGAGAACTTGGAATTCTTGATGAAAAATATCTTAACTAGTTTGATTAATGGTGTTTTGTGGCTTTTGTATGATAAATGTGCTCATCTGTAAGTTATATGTAAAAGCATGTTTCTCTTTGTGCTTAATAATTTGCCTTCATGATTATATGTTTAAGTGTTAGAATTGTGTAATTCTGTCTAGAATAGGTTCTTAGGTTAAGAATATTAGCATGCCTTGTTAATCTCAAAAACACACTCAAATCTGCAATTTTATTGATGTTAATCGATTACCCTATATGATAGTCGATTAAATTGAGTTCTAGTAGCTCAAACTTTTCATAATCTCTATCTTCAATAGATTAAGTATTCCTTTAATAGATTAACTGGGCTCAGTTGCATAATATTTTAACAGGTCTTAATCGATTAACGTAAGCCTTAATCAATTAACGATAGTAAAATAAAACAGATCCAGCGTGCTTCTGGGAAAGTTTTTCAAACCCTAAAGTCTCAATTTCTACCTTTTCTCTGTCCAGTCATGAAATTGATCTTTTCTTTCAGTATAGTAATCCAAAACAAGTAACACATTATCCATTGTGAATCGTCGTTTGCATTATATTATTGCATATATTCTGGTTCAAAGGAATACAAACCATGCTCAACCTACTATAAATGACCTGTAATTCATGTTTGATGTCCTTGAAAATATAAGGATCAAATGGCCTGAGTAGATTCTGAAGGTTATGAATGGCATGTCATCCTCATCGAACAAGCTGCTTGCATATGGTATATTCATATCGCGTATCATTGACCATCTAGAAATAGATATGTCTGATATGTTGATAATTACAAAGAACTCTCGTGAGAACTTTATTGGAGATAATCTCATCCATAAAATGGGTATTTACAAGTACAACAATGTCTGGGAATACAAGGAGGATCATAACACAATTGTAGATTTGGACTTATTTGATGAAAAAGTTCCCATGAATGAATCAATTCTAGAGAATCAGGGGGAGGCTTCTGCTATGCCTCAAGAACCTTCATTTGGGATAGCTCATTTGGATGCTATAGAACGGAGGCTCATTGCTTGCATTGACACGCACTATGAGTCTCTGAGGAACATGCTTCAATCTAGGTTTAAGAGTCAAAATGATCGACTAAATGAAGAAATCAATTGTTTGGACTTCCTCATCTGGACCACTCATGACATATTGCATCCTCAAGAAAGACGCCCTCCATCTTAGGATTAGTCTAGGAGTGTCTAGCCTATAGCGTGTTATATTTTGTCGTCCAATATTGTGTTTTGGGTCTTGTACTTTTTGTTATTTTGAGCATTGTAATCTTTTGGCTTGTAATATGTTGTTGAACTCTATTGGCTTGTAATATGTTGTTGGAGTTCACCATCTTAGGATTAGTCTAGGAGTGTCTAGCCTATAGGGTGTTATATTTTGTCGTCCAATATTGTGTTTTGGGTCTTGTACTTTTTGCTATTTTGGGCATTGTAATCTTTTGGCTTGTAATATGTTGTTGAACTCTATTTCCGTACTTGTTTCTATCATTTTGCAAAATATCATGCTTTGTTGGACAATTTCTAATTATGTCGAATGGTTTATGAATTTTGGTTTTATGAATATCTTGACCATATCTTGCGTGTATGCCATATGTGTTTGATTAATACTGCTTAACCTGACTATATCAGAACTATTAATCATTCTATAACTAATTGAATATTTACATGTTGGATGTGTCATATAAACCTTATTCTTATTTTGTTTTTTGTCAATTTAATTGTTTAAGTGCCCTCAATAATCGATTAAATGTAGAGATTTTGTGCATTTGTTCAATTTTCTAAAAACTGATTAATCAAACCAAAGCCTATACTTTCTGATTAATTGTAGTTTATTACCACAAATTTTATATCTCTTCTTAATTTTGACCAACTATTATCACTTAATTGTCTATACTTTTTGATAATGTGAAAAGGGGGAGAAATGTTGTTTTTTGTCATTTGATGTGTTTCAAGTTGATGAGCTTCCGTACGTAAGTTTGCTACCTCCCTGTGTGTATTTCACCTCATAGCTTGGTTGAGGGGGGGG
>NC_032011.1:7709436-7722647 GCF_001865875.1 Lupinus angustifolius | reverse complement strand
ACATATAACCAACCTAAGCAAACACATTCTGATCATCATCAAGCTTATCAAACAAAAATTAGAGAAATGTTTGTCATCGTCAAAAGGGGGAGATTGAAAGTGCAAAGAGTCAAGACCAGCATATTTAAGGCTAAACAAAGTTTTGATGAAGCAAACGCATATACAAGAAATCTTGAAGATCGAACAACAAACAACAAGTCGAAGACTCATAGGTTGCATCTATAGATTCAGGACTTTAGTATGTTTACTTGTAATTAGACGTCTTAAGATGTGTGCCTTAGTTTGAGTATAGGTTAGGTAAACTTAAGTCGAAAGTCTCACAAGAGCTAATATAGAATAAGATTAAAATTGAGACATATCATCTAGTTACCTTATGATAAATAGACTCATGCATACATATACATAGTTTCATGCATTAAAGGTAATATATTTTGAAAAGCTATGTAAAGCATGTGCATATCATATAGGTAGTTTACCATACATTCCTTACATCAAAGAAAAACATTTGTAACTCAGTATAATCGATTAGGTAGTTAGTGTAATCGATTAAGTAGTTAGTGTAATCGATTATCCATAATTCTGCTACTAATTGATTTGATTCTGTTAGCACGTTAATCGATTAAGTCACTATATAATCGATTAAGACGTAACTAAAAACTGATTTTTAACAGCTTGTTAATCGATTAAATGGAAAGATAATCGGTTAATATCAGTGTTAGTACGATTAGTATAAATTCTGTATTTCTTGCCAATGTGGCATAACTTGCATATTTCGAAAATTGTTAGAGAACATACATTTTCATAGATTTCTTTATAGTGAGAAAGTGCATATACAAAATCTAGGGAGTGAAAGCATTCTGATTTAGGCTTAGAGATGAATATCATTACATCTAGGCTCTAGTTTTCTATGCATCAATTTCTTGCATGTTATTCTTGGTTTCTTTGAGAGATTTGTGAGGAAAATATTTTTATAAAAAGAGTGTGAATCATTTTTTGAAAATATAATGCTTTAATTTCATTAAGAATTAGGATCTTGTGGATTTTCTGCTTTATGTTTTAGATTGAGTTTTCAATTGTTAAATTTGAGTATTAAGTACTCAAGTCAACTCAATATATTCTGTTTTAATAAGGAAGTTGATCTCTTTGTGAATTGTTTCACTATGAGAGAGATCTTTGTAATCTTCTCAAAGGCTAAGAGGACTTAGTTCGTGCGATACCAAGGCTGCGGCCAATCGCGAAAAGATAGGAGATCCTAGTAGGCGATTTAGTTAGGTCAAATCTAGGTTGTCAAGCTCATAGTGGCTAAGTAAAGATCAGCTTAGTTTTCTTGATTTTGTAATTGGAAGTGTGTTTGTAAAACTCTCATATTCAATAGTTTATGAAAAATCTCCTATGGTCAGAAGGGGAGGCCTGGATGTAGTTTGCACTAGACCGTAAATGAACCAGGATAAAATTCCTCGTGCACCTCTTTCTAATTCTTAATCTCTTTACTTTTCGTCTTTACTTTATTGATTAATTGTGTTAATATGAGTTGCATGCTATAATTTGTTTACTGTCTTTCTATAATCTCATTAATCAATTAACTGTCTAAAGATTTAGTAATCAGTAACTTGTTATTCAAGAAATCAAATAATCAAGTTGTGCGATGTGAGGATAATCGATTATCCACAAGCATAATCGATTATATCTGAGCATTGTTTAATCGATTAAGTCCAAGCATAATCAATTATCTAAAGTATGTTTTAGTTTTACGTAAATATAGGAAAAGTGAAACATGTGATCCGCGACAGAAATGATCTGAAGCTCATGTTTGCTATCAAGGAAGGAATTTTGATTAGTTGGCCTACTGAGGTTTTGAAGGTTTTGTTGGGCATATCCTCTCGTTCCCCGAGATTATTAACATATGGGATCTGTATCTCCCGTGTCAATGATCATGTTGGGATTGACACTTCTAGTGAGGAGATTATTGTTGTGAATCACATGGATCATATGTTTAATGATAGTCTAATTCAAAAGATGAGTATATATAAATATGATGGTGAATGGATGTATCAGGAGGACCATAAAACGATTGTTGACCTTGACTTATCGAATGAGGAAGAGGATGGTAACCAAGGCGAGCAAAACCAAGAGCAACATCATGATGAGGCTCGTCATTTGCCTCAAGCACCTTTCTTTGGGTTAGCTTACTTGGATGCCATGGAACAATGTCTAAATGAGCGGTTTCATTCGAGAATGCAAGCCATTGAGAATTGGATGCAATCCATGGAGGCAAGGCTCATGGTAGAGTTTCGTCGACAAGAGTCTCAAAATCAAACCCACTTCGATCAACTTAGTTTTCTGTTCTCAACCTTTAATAGCATTTCGCAACCACCTCCTAGATAGTCTAGCTTAGGGCATCTTGTGTTGTCCTAGTTAGGTTCTGTTTTAGGTGTATGTGTTTTTTGTCATTGCGGTGTAATCTCATGGGTTGTTTGACTTGTACTCGCATGACATGTTTTGATTGTACTTTTCTGTTTCTTTGGCATCACGTACCTTGTTATCATTTCTTGTAATCCTTTGATCAATGAATGAATTTTATTTTTAAGTATGTTGCATTGACCACATTGCTCTTAATTTGTATATCATAACATGGATAATAATGTATCATTGATTTTGCGCTTAACTTGTAACTTCAAAGAAATTTAGGAAAATGAGTATACTTAATCGATTAAGACCAGTTCAAAATGCATTTATGTGGAAAATATTAACATACTTAATCGATTAATTTGTCATATAATCGATTAATAGTAGTATAAATTGCATTATTTCCTTACTTTTGGCTAAAATTTTCATATATATCATTGTTTTTTATCGTGCCAAAATGGGGAGAAAGTTGTTGTTTATGTTTTGCAAAAAAATTGCATTATCAAGGCTTCCGCAAGGGGGGGGAACTCATATATTTTAAATCTTAAAGCAAATTGATAAATAAAGTTGCTTGTCATCAAGCGGATCCAACACTAGTTTGTCATCATCAGAATAGGGAGATTATAAATGTAGGCATACATCACATGGATTTTGATGAAGACAAGTTTAAAGACAAGATTGATGACATGGACAAATCAACAAACAACAAAGCCAAGGCTCAAGTTCACTCAAAGTTCAAGCATTCAAGAAGATCTAGAAGGCTAAGTGTTTTTCTATTATTTTAGGTCATAACATGTTTGATTGGGTTGAGTCTAGGCTAGGTGAACCTTAACGGAAGTCTCACAATCTAAAATTGATCATAACTAAAATGAAACTTACAAGCGTACATACATCATTTACATGTACATGCATAAATACATGATCGCATGATTTTGGTGCACTAAACAAAGTTTAAATCATATATTACTCAAAGTCATGCGTCATACTTTTACAAATCATGTAGGAGGTTCATATCACATCAAAGTAGCTTTTTCAAACAAAAAAAAACTTTAATCGATTAAGGTTTAGTTAATCAATTAAGCTATGTAAAATGGGAACTCGTTAATCAATTAAGTTAAGGGTTAATCGATTAATGGAAGTTATAGTTTCTGGAATCTGGATTTTTAAAGAATGTTAATCGATTAAGTAGACTATTAATTAATTAACTATACCATAAAATATAATTGTATTTTAAACCAACTTTTCCCATTTGCACCTCAATAATTCATCTTTTGAAAAATCAGATTGATCTTTCACTTTCATATCAAAAGATAGATTTTCCAAATTGTTTCTGAAATGGGGAGAAAAGTGTTTTGATACACAAAGAGAGATAGGAAGAATATTTCATGAATTTGTAGAGAAGTTATTCAAGATTTTCATTATTAAATCAATTTACAAAAACCTTCCATCTCACATCTTTATACTCTGGTTGTGTGAGACTTATAGAGAGGTTTTGAAAGTGAGTGTATATTCAACATGTTTTAGGTGCATTTACTCATTTGTAATCATTGTTAGATTTTGGTATTAACATTTATCTTAGGACCGTCGTATCACCAAGAAGAAGAGAAAAGGTTTGGGAAACCTTGGTTAGAAGTGGCGATGAGCCATTAGAAGTTAGGTTCGCAGTACAAAGTTTTTGGTAGGGGAAGTTAGAAGTGGTTGGGTCGTCCATTAGAAGTGGTGAGGAGCCATTAGAAGTTGGTGAAGGCAAGCCATTAGAAGTTGAGTCCAAGATTGTCTTGGTGTAGTGTGTTTGTAAAACACTTATTCCATCAGTGAATAAAATCTCCCAAGATCAAAAGGGGGTGTTTGGATGTAGTTTGCACATGGACAAGCAAACGAACCAGGATAAAATCCATCGTCTTATTCTCCTTATTCCTTAACTCTTTACATTTTCGCATTGTTTGATTTACTTAACTTCAAATTCATATACGTATGTCTTATTTTAATGTGCCATTAACGACATATTATCACCTATTAGAATGTATACAAATTTAGTTAAAATTTTGTTTCGTGGTGTTTAAAGAAAAATAGTTGTTCAAGAAACAAGAACTAGTTAACCGATTAAGTTCTTTGGTTAATCAATTATATGCAGAATCACTTAATAGATTAAGACATCGGTTAATCAATTAAACAGTAAGGAAAATTTTAGAATATTATTTTCAATCAAGTAACGACATTTGAGTACCGAACCACCTATATACCCCTTATAGGAGAAGTTTAGAGCCCTTGTGTACCAACAAGTGGCATCAAAGCTAGTTCGAACATATTAGCTTAATCACTAATTTGTGTGATCCTAGGGATTATGGGCTCTACAAATCCTTTCGTGGTTGTCGCGTCCCAATTTCTAACCGAATACCGGTCACATGACTGATTTGGAGTCACAACCACATTTTTTGCGGTCAAAACGTAGAAAACCCTTTTGTATCCAAATATCGGATAGATTGGCCTTTGAACTAGATCTATGGACTCGGGAGTCGATTCAGGATCGGGGAAGGCATTAGCACCCTGTCCGCCCGTTATCAAACAATACTCGCAATAATCGCATAAAACTAAGTATACCCTAAAACTTATTTAATCAAGTGATTATTTACTCAAACAAAATATTTTATTTTAATTTTTGTGTCTAACAAGAGTTCATCTTGTTCATACATATCCCTAAGTGCAATAGGGAAATCAAGACTACATTATTCTTGGTAGAAAATGTTTGGTTTGTTTGATTGCTTTTGATTAAAGTATAATATAAATGAATAAAAATTAGATATCTTGTATACAGGTTAAGTAAGAAGGTCAAACTCTGGACTACACCTTCTTACACGTATTCAAGAGAGAAGAGGTAGTTCAAGATCGTACACTGATGTTCAGCTCAAATAGAGTAGGAAGATAAGACTTGAGTCGGATACCGCTTACTCGGACCCTAGAGTTTTAAGAGTTTTAATTATAATATATTTATAAAATTGGGTATTTTGTTTCTAGCGTATGTAAGAAGGTCCAGCTCTGGACTATACCGCTTACTCATATTCAAGAGAGAGAAGAGGCAGTTCAAGACCGCTCACTGCTCCTCAACTCGAATAGAGTAGGATGATAAGACTCGGGTCGAATACCATGACTCAGATCCTAGAGTTTTAATTATTAAATATATGGATAAAACTTAGGTCTCTCGTATCTAGGGTAAGCAAGAAGATCTAATTCTGGATTATACCGTCTTACCCATATTTGAGAGAGAGAAGAGATAGCTCAAGACCGTGCACCGCTTTTCAGCCCAAGTAAGGTAGGAAGATAAGACTGGGGTCGGGTACCGCTTACTTAAACCCTAGAATTATAAGAGTCTTTAATAAAATTTAAGGATAAAATTTAGGTCTCTCGTATCTAGGATAAGCAAGAAGATCCAACTCTGGACTACACCGCCTTACTCCAATTCTTGAGAAAGAAGATGTAAGATCGTGTACCACTTTTCAACTCAAATAAGGCAAGAAGATAAGACTTGAGTCGGGTACCGCTTATCTTCATTCAATAACAACACAAATAATAACAGAGACTATTAATCATTAAAAAAAAGATTTTATAGTTACAATGACTACAGTAATGATAATTAATAAATTCAAATTTAGCCCTGTGGGGAACAAGTCCTTTTAAAAATATTTTATCACCAGAATAATTACATTAAGAATTTTTTAAAGGTTAAGCAAGTCACTCTATTTTATAAACAAATAAACCAAAACAACTATAACTACATAAATTAATAACAATAATAAAGTATAAGAAATGAAAGTTTTGTTGTAATGTTCCAATCATGCCATCTCCCTCTACACGTGGAACCCCAGTGTCTTTTATGGACATAGCTTTGTGGTATGCCTTGAGGAATTGAAGCCCCTGGAGGCCTGGACAGTGCCACCAAGAGTTGAAGGACGAGGGCTCTTGTATGAAGATGTAGATGGTGCTGAAGATTTTGGCTTTTTGCAGTAAAACTTTCTTGTAATAATTTATAAGTAGAACCAAAAGGAACTACTTCATAGTCAAACACCACCACCACATGGGAATGGATATGTTCCATAATATTGATTACAAGTGTGAAATATGTAAATATTACTAAGACCTAATATTTGTTTCCATCTAAATATGTTAGATGACTATGGTTGAGTGTGAGTTCTTAGTTATGTTGTGCTTGATAAATAGGTTAAAGCCAAAAAGAGTAAACAATGGATGCAAGAGAATGGAAGTAGGTGTTAAGACAATGGGAAGACCAATTAAAGAACCAAAATAAGTTCATAACATTGAATCGGGCATAATAGAAGTCGTCATTGAGCCTAGGTGGAAGAGAATAAACTTAAAGTGAAGGCATGACACACGACCAGATCGTGCTTTAGCCCATGGTTGTTTGTAAATTCAAGAAATTGCATCCTCGACTCAGAGAGGAACACGGACAGGCCATGATACCACCCACGGTCATGCCCGACCACCCACGATCGTGGACAACCAAACCACTAGAAACCAACCCTTTGGAGGCATCAGATTTAGAGGCATAAAAAACCAACCCTTTGGATAACTACATGGAAGGCATTAAAAACCAACCCTTTGGAGGCATCAGAAACAAACCCTTTGAATAACTACATAAAAGGCATCGAGTTTCCCAATTGTGAATTAAATTTGGTTAAATAAAGTCTTTGTTTCATAATTTTTGTTGAACTTACCAATGTGAGAAACTTGGGCCAAACACAATTAGGGTTCTGATTTGAATTGATAATTTTAAAAACCATTTTTTTTCATGAATGCATAATTTTATATGATTGTACATTCTAGAACTTGATTTGTAACCATTTCATGTTTTAAGTCTCTTTGCATGCATTAATACGATAGAGGCAATTAGGACTTTTCTTTTTTACCTTCAACCGCTTGATATAAACATTGAAAACCAATTAGTCACCCACTTTTGAGCCTAAACTTTTAAAAAAATTCATAGCTTCTCCAATAAGGGTTTTAAGATAATTTGAGATATTTGGTTGAAGCAATGTGAAAGAAAAAAGGGGCCATGTGTGTATTGAAAGACTCCACAAAAATGTGAAAAAGAGAAAATTCATCATTTTCTCTTTTAAAATATCATAAGAATAAACCCAAAAAAAAAGTGAAAAGTACAAAGTGCAATGAAAGAGGAATGATATAAAAAAGTATATTTTAAAGAGAATGGTTGATCACAAAGGGATCATACGATTGAATAAGGCCTATAAAGAGAGTCACAATGCTTCAGTCAGATAACTAAAAAGTTGAAGTATTTTGGTGAACAATTTGTAAGCCTTTTGAATTTCAAATTCTTTGTTTACCCCACTTTGAGTTATTAACCTTGGACTCATTACAAGCATTTAAAGACCTTTTAGTAATTGCATGCATTCAAATACAATCAATGGTGATTTGATCTATAATTAAGCCTATGGTAATTTAATTTCATAATTAAAATTAGAAAAACACGATAACCCATAAACACGTGAGAGTGATGAGAGAAGGTGACTTTAGTTCTTGCACTTGTTATGACTCAAAGACTTAGCGATGATTTGAACTTATTTATGACTGCCTTGTCTTAATGTTTGGATTGTTTCAAAAATATAAAGATAAAGTTTGATATTTTGGGTCATGGTTTCTATATTATCATTTATACTTGATTGGGAGAGTATCCATAAGACTTTCTTGAGGACAAGCAAGAGATAAGCTTGAGGGGATTTGATGAGTGTGAAATTGAGCTACATTTGCATTGCATATAACATGCATTCTATGACATAATTAGGATATCATGATAGTTTCTAGCCTTTATTTCTCTTCGTTTGGGTTGAGCCTGCGTTCTTGGTTATGTTGTACAAGATAAATAGATTAAAGCCAAAAATATTAAATATTAGATGCAAGAGAATGGAAGTAGGCGTTGAGACAAGGGGAAGGCCAATTGAAGAACCAAAAGAAGTTCAAAGCATGGAATTGAGCATAATAGAAGTCACCATTGAGTCGGGTCAGATACCATTGACTCAGACCCCTAGAGTTTTAATTATAAAATATATGGATAAAATTGAGGTCTCTCGTATCTAGGGTAAGCAAGAAGATCCAACTCTGGACTACACCGCCTTACCCATATTCAAGAGACAGAAGAGGCATTTCAAGACCGTGCATCACTTTTCAGCCCGAATAAGGTAGCAAGAGAACACTCGGGTCGAGTATCGCTTACTTAAACCCTAGAATTCTAAGAGTCTTTAATAAAATATATGGATAAAATTTAGGTCTCTCGTATCTAGGGTAAGTAAGAAGATCCAACTTTGGACTACACTATCTTACTCCTATTCGAGAGAAAGAAGATGCAGTTCAAGATCGCGTACCGCTTTTCAACTTAAATAAGGTAGGAAGATAAGATTTGGGTTAAGTACCGCTTACTTAAACCCTAGAATTCTAAAACATTTTCGAAATAATTTAAGGCATCACTTTGTATCGACATAATTGATTTAAAAGAATATTTTTTAATAATAAGAAATGATTAAAGTTGTCAAGTTCCATGCTTAAAGAATCTTCATTCAATAACAGCACAAACAATCATAGAGACTATTAATCATTAAACCAATTTTTTATAGTTGCAATGACTACATTAGTGATAATTAATAAATTCAAATTAAGCCCTATAGGAACAAGTTCATTTAAAAATATTTTATTACTGGTTCCATCTAAAAATATTGATTACAAGTGTTAAATATGTAAATATTACTAAGACCCAATTTTTGTTTCCATCTAAATATGTTAGATGACTATGGTGCAATTTCCAAACGGAGTGCAAGTGGTGAAGCCAACACTGATGATACTTAAAACAAAAAGCCATTTCTATTTTGTGTTTTACGAAAGTGGGAGAAGAATCAAAGTAGAAGTATAAGTACAAACAAAGTGTGCCATAGAAAGCATGCTTGGGTAAGAAAGAATACTCTCAACGAAAGAGTGTTATGTATTTATGGCTGCTCTATTTTTTCTGAATATGGGGTTGTTGCGTTGTTAGGATAAGGCTGTTATTCTTTGTTTTAGGATAAGGTGGTAATGTCATGTGTTTAGATATGATGGGTGCTTATTGTGTGTTTTTTGTTTGAATTGGTATAAAGCTGTTGAGTTGGGTTAGGATAAGGTTACTCAGTTGAATGTTTAAAAAATTTGGGGTAAAAGCTGCTGAGTGTTTACTAAATAAGGCTTTTTATAGCTTCACTTAGGTTTAGGGTTAGGGCTAAGGATAGTTTTAAGTAATTGGTGTATAGTCCTGTGAATGTCTTTAATCGCGACTTAGACCCTGAACTTTTTTTAAAATGTTAAAAAAGATCCTGGACGAAATTGCGTGTTCACAACTGTCCCTCTTTACTTGTTACTTATCCGATAACATTCAAACCATGGTTTGAGTGTTATCGGGGTAAGTAACTAGTAAAGAAAGGGAATACCAATTTCGTTTATGGAAGTCGCGGAAGAGATAAAGGCATGGGTCGCAGTTTAGAGACACAAATATAAGTGGCTAACGAGAAAGATCAACTCGACTTAGGTATACTTAGAAGCTTGAGCTCGATCATACTCCTTGTATGATTATGGTATGGCATTAGAAGTTGGTGATATAACCATCATTTAGATGTCTATGTCTGACAATGATTTAAAACATGCTCTGGAGTTGAATCAAATGACCCTATAAGGATAGAGGTTAGAGAAATGGCCAAGAACGCATGTCAGTTACTGTTGGAACTTGGGACATCAAAGCACTATGAACATAGGTTGTGGTACTATTGGAACCTAGGTTGACAGGAGAACATTGAAGACACAGGTCAGGGTATTACCGGAATTTGGGAAGGAAAAGCCAAGAACATAGGTTGGGGTACAGCCATAACTTGGGACATCAAATCACTATGAACACGAATCGGGGTACTTTTGGAACCTAGGTTGACAATTGAACATCGGAGACACAGGTCGGGGTTTTGCCATAATTTGGGAAGGTAAAGCCAAGAATGCAGTTTGGGGTACTACCAGAACTTGGGACATCAAAGCACTAAGAACGCAGATCGGGGTACTACCAGAACCTGGTTGACAAGAGAACACCGAAGATGCAGGTTGGGGTACTGTTGGAATTCGGGAAGGTAAAGCCAAGGATGTAGGTCGGAGTACTGTCGGAACTTGGGACAACAAAGCACTAGGAACACAAGTCGGGTACTGTCGGAACCTAGGTTTACAAGAGAGCACTGAAGACGCGGGTCGGGTACTACCAAAATTCGGGAAGGTTTAAATAGAACGCAGGTCAGGGTACTACCAAAACATGGGACATCAAGCAACTAGGAACGCAGTTCGGGGTACTGTCGGAACCTACGATGACAAGAGAACATCGAAGACGTAGGTCAGGGTACTGCTGGAATTCGTTAAGCTAAATCCAATAATGTAGGTCGAGATACTGCTAGAACTTGGAACATCAAAGCACTAGGGACGCATGTTGGGGTACTGCCGGACCTAGGTTGATAAGAGAACACCGAAGAAACAAGTTGAGATACTGCCAGAATTTGGGAAGTTAAACCAAGAACACAGGTCGAGGTACTGCCGGAACTTGGGACATGAAAGCACTAGAAACATAGGTCGGGATACTGCTAGAACCTAGGTTGATATGAGAACACCAAAGACGCAGGTCGGGGTACTTCCGAAATTCAGGAATGTAAAACCAAGAACATAGTTTGAGGTACTATTGGAATTTGGGACATCAAAGCACTAGGAACACATGTCGGGATACTGCCGGAACATAGGTTGATAAAAATGTTGACAATGTCCTTTTAGAAGGAAAACCTGTTGGCGTCTCAGTCCAGCAACGTCATAACATTTTGGTGTCTGAGTCCAAAAATGTTGATAGGTTGAGGTGATTTGATTGGTTCAAAAAGTCTTGATCGACTTTCCTTGGGTTTGATGTTCCAAGTAAGATGTGTGTTTTGAATGTGTGGTTGCTTGGAAGTATGCTATGCAATGCATGAAATTATTTTTGATGCATGAGATAAACGTTGAGTGATGTCTACATGAATGATAACATTTATGGCATGAGTTGTCAAAGCAATGTTAATGTGTGTAGACTTAATGCTCGATTCTAAATGCTTATAGAGGTACTTGACCCATAAAGCTTGATTTTTGAAACATGTATAAATGCTTGAGAGTATGTTATGTATGATGTCATGCGATTTTCATTATGCTTTGCAAATTATGCCATGTATGGTTGGGTAATGTATTTTTTTTTTGCATGTAATGGAATGAGGGGTAAGACGCATGTACAAATATTCTCAAGTATTCATCTTTTTTGGCTGGCAAAAAATTCATCAACTTTTATAGACTCGACTGAAGTAACCTTTGCTGGCTAGTATTGGCTGGTATGATCGACTTGTTAACTTCTCTTCTCTTTGAATCTTGAGTGAGCGGAGATCAAAAACTGCCATAGTTTGCTTAAAGACACATCTCCCTCTCAAAATATTTCATATAATTTGCCCCAGTGTCTTCATGAGGAGAATGACCAAAGCCATAAAGATTACCCCATTGTGCGTTGGTAGAGGATTTCAATCATATAGAGGATTTCAATCATAATTTTGATGTGTTTTTACAACAACAAAATTGCCGTAGGGCGCTTACTCTAAAATTTCAACTTGGGGTTCTACACAAAACTGCCCTAGTGTGTCATTGAAGATGAACAATAATAAGTCTTGACTTTGAGGATATTCATCTAATTTTGCATAGAATACATGTTGTAGGTAACTGTCGGGAATTCTCTCATTTTATTATGATCTTGAGTCGCCTTTTCAGGTTTTTAATCCAGGATCGCTCTCATTTTCCTAGGTTGCCCATGCGGGTTTTCAACCTAGCTCTCATATTTTATTGCTTTTTTCGTAGTTGTTTTTCAACACCTCAGTGTGGTAGTCTGGCGTGATATGAAGCGGGAGACTTGAACTAGGTGCATTAGTCATTTGTTGAAGCTGTTCCTGAAGAGGATTCTTGATTGTGATAACTTTAGATCTTCCCTACTTGGTTGAGGGGTTCATGATTTTTTTGGTAATTACTGACATAGTTTTGGGCTTCTAGTAACCTTCCACCAGAAAAACTAGGATTACCTCAAAAAATTGCCCTAGTGTGCGAATACTAAGACTCATCCTTTTCTTCAAAGTATCCAAGCAAGGTTAGTTTTTATACCACAAATCATCTCAAAAATTGCCTGAAAAGAAATACTAAAAACAATGACCGTGCAACTTGAGTAGTGTTTAGGCTATAGATGGTGATGGTGATGATGATGAGAAAATTAAATTTGATGTAGGTTTGTTGAAAGGCTTTTCTCGGTGTTTATTTTTATTTTAGTTGGGAGTATTCTCCTCTCAACAAATCGTCCTGACAATAGTGTCAATTTGTTGAAAGATTAATACTCTCATTTTAATTATGTTCTTTTTTTTATTTGATTAAGTAAGAGAACTCGATTTTACTCTTTGTTCACCATCTCGGCTTTGTTGAAATAAATTCCAACGCCGGTATAATGGTTTAAAGAATATTTCAGTTTCAACTTACTTCTTTAACGATCATGTAATAAGTAAGTCATTCCTTCTTTGCCCCATCTCGGCTTTGTTAGAATAAATTCTAACGCCGATATAATGGTATCGAAGCAATTACCTATTACATAATTATTAAGTACCTTTGAATACCATCTCGATTTTGTGGAATAAATTCCAACATCGGTTTAATGGTATTCTAATATATAAAAGTGATGAATAGTT
>NC_032011.1:7707983-7709336 GCF_001865875.1 Lupinus angustifolius | reverse complement strand
CAAATTCTTGAGGAGACAAATTCTTTTTCAATAAGGAAAATATATTCTCTTCTTCTTTTTGAGCTTGAACTACTTAGACAAGTTCTTATGTTTTACTTTGGTTAACCTGAAACACCAATGTCTGAAATCCTCTATTTAGTGTATGTCCTTAAATGGTGGAATCATAAACACTTATATTCATCACTTAAACAATACTACGACCATAAAAGAGATTAGTTGTCACGCCCTAACCATTGGTGACTCTAATATTGAATGAGTGATGAATGTAAGATCTTAAGAAAAACATGCTTAACTTGGCAAATAAACTAAGTAGTACAACTACTCCAAAGTTTATTTGTTAAGTGTTTGAGACAAGTAGTTTTGACTTGAAATCATTTTTTAGGTGATCAATCTAAGAAGAGCATTAAGTTCTTCTCAAACAAATAATATTAACCAAAGCACCAACTTGAATGATTAAAATCCAAACTTTTGTAAATTTCGAAGAAGTAGAAATTATATATCCTTGTTCAAAAGAAAATGTTTAGGAGCATGAGCTATCCATCCAAGGATTGGAAGCTTTTGAGTTCCAAATGAGAGTACAAAATTGATTTTTGCATCTCATTTGCCTTCTCCTTTTCTCCTCTTGAATTCTAAACTACAAATTACAAAACTTACTTGAAAATGAAAACTCTAAGCTAAGAAAGAATTCCTAAATGAGACAATTCTGCCTTCAAGTGTTTTTTGAGAGAATTTAATGAAGAAATGCTCAATTACAATCTATTACAATCTATTTTTCCCGAATGAAATGGCCTCTATTTATAGACAAAATTCCAGACCGCTGAGCTGCTGAACTGGACCGCTCAACAGCTGACCAAACCCTTCAGCACGGGTTTGGTCCCTTGACCAAGTAGCTTAGTCACCTCCTTGTGCATGACTCATCAAAGCTAGTTGTGGGCTATGAGACCAGCTATTGTGAGCTACTTCTGAAAAGCCTATGGTGGGCTACTTGAGGTGAGGTCATGGATGACTTGATGGTTAAGTCAAGTCTGGTAAGCACCGCCCAGCGCACCTGCTTCACCGCTGAGCTGCTTGTTCAACAGCTTCTGACGTGTTGACTGGGATGTGGCTTGGAGCTTGCTGATCTGGCCAGGAGTCTGGTTCTCTGCTGAGCAGCATGGTTTGACCACTGAGCAGCTTGTTCAGCAGCTTGGCTTGTGCCAAGCTCGTGTCTAACCGTGTCAAGCACATTTCTGACCGTGCCAGACCTAGTCTAGTGCTAGGCTGAGCAGCTAAGCAGGACCGCTCAGCTGCCTGGTGGAGCAGTTTGGTCCAAGTCAGGCAGGTGGCCAGGTCAGGCAGGTCAGCTCAGCGGGG
>NC_032011.1:7703968-7707883 GCF_001865875.1 Lupinus angustifolius | reverse complement strand
TGTGCAACCAAGTAAAGAAAGATTCAAACAAAATCAATTGTGCAAAATCAATAAGTTTCTCACTAAGCTCACATAAGTATTGTGTTTGGCTTACACTCCCTCACAAGGTTGGGATTCACACTTTTTTTGATAAAAAAAATATTTGCAAAGATCTTGTTACATAAAATTGATTTTCAATTTGCAAAATTTTTTCAAGTTATGACATTATGTGACTTTTTCACAAAAGTTTAGCATACATCTCATTTTGCTCAATCAAAGCTTAATTTTAAAGTAAGCTTAACATTTTTACTTTTTACATATTTACACAATTTAGTAAAAAAGAAATTTTTTAAATTACATCGAGTCTTGTACCCCCTTTTTAAATGAAGGCTTGTCCCAAGCCTTAAAAAAATTTTTTTTTTGGGCTTTACTTGATGTAATTTACAAATTTTGTTTAACTTAAACCAAAATTATGACCTAATAAAAAAACACTCTATTAAAGTTAATTGCAGACAACATAAATTTAAAACATAATTTGGAAATGACATAAATAAATTGCAACAAAATATGAAATTTTGAAATTTGTAGGGATAGAAAACACCGAAAGGTCTTTTTCCATTCTTCATCATTGTTCCTTTCTTGTTCTTCACTTGATTCTTGAGATCTCCCCTTGGGCCATTTTGTCATTGCTACAAATTCTTCATAGGATCCTCCCTTGAATTCTCGTTTCTTCCCGAAGATACTATGCAAACTCTTGTAAATGCCTTTTATCCCACGGTAGATTGCCTTTTGTTGTGAATTTTGCATTTGTTGTTCCTTCATTATGGCATCTACCTTAGAACTCATGGTCCTCCCAATTTCACTAGGTTGCTTTGGGTTTAGGTCACCAAATTTCTTTTTAAGCTCGGATTGAGCTTGGGAAAGGGATTTTTCTTTGCAATGTTTGGTGACAAAAGCATGGTTGATTTCGGTTTTGAGGGCCATCATTTCGTTGTAAGGTTCCGGCACATTTTGAAATTTGCATAAATCACTGATAAAAGATGGAAGAATTATTGAAGGGATACCTTTGTTGATGCAATCCCAAATAGCATATGAGATTACTGCAGCAATATCAATGGAGTCTTCATCATAGATGGAGCTAATTATCTTTGCTTTAGGAAGAGGGATATCCGAAACATGTAAGGAAGGCCATATGTTGGAGAGTATGAAGCTTGCCCATATTTGGGTTTTTTGAGTCATACAAAATTTAAAATTGGCCCAAACATGTTGAGCTCCAAGTCCTCCAAACATAGACTTTTCCTAACATACTCTTCTTCATGACTTTCTTCTTCACCCAAAGAGGATGCTTTGAGCTTCATTTAAAAATCGCACAAGTCATGATCATCACTTGTTGGCTTCCATGGGTTACCCAAGTATTCATTGATTACTTGCTTGCTATAAAAACTTGAGTTCCATTTACTCAAGTGTAACAATTTCTCCTTGCTTCACTTGAAGTGATTGAGTTGGCAAAAAATTGTTTGACTACATCCAAAGAAAACATTTTCTTTGGTTGAGCAACTTTTTGCCACCCATAATTTTCTATGATGAAAATAAAACCTCCAAAGTCATCATCACTCAAGTTGACAATTCTTTCCAAAGTTATAACATTTTTTAGTGTGATTTCTTTGAATTTTTCCTTAGCATCATTGGAGACAAATTTGGAGTTGTTGCTCTCCCTCGAGACTTCCTTTCCTCTCCTTGATGAACTTCGAAAATTCATGATGAAAATGAAGAGAGATTTTGAAATTTTTTAGAGAAAGAGACTGAACTTTTGAGTTAAGGAGATAAGTTGCTTGATGCTTATGTTTCAAAAATGGGTTTTTATATAGGAGTTGGAAGTCCTTGGTCAAGGTTCTTGGTCAAGAAATTTAAGGCAAACTCATTTTTCAAAGAATTTTTGGCTCCAAGAATCTGGTCTGGTCAGACCTACGCTGTGCGCATGATCCCCCATGCTGAGCGCATGGTCCCCATGCTGAGCGCATGGTACTCCACGCTGGGAGGTGGATCAGAGGTCCAGGGTTGACCGAGTCATGCGTTTTGACCAAGACTTTGACTATATTTTGGGCCCTTTTTTATTTCAGAATTTTGAACATTTTGGCCTAATAACCCATTTTTGAAAATAACATATTTATCTTTATTCAAAAGTTTATTTTCCAAATTTTTGATCCCTAAAAAGATAATTTTACTTTTAAACACAAAATTTAGAAAAAGGATAAAATGTAGAAAAGGGAATTGTAATAATATTTTATCTCAAAATATACTGGGTTGCCTCCCAGCAAGGGCTTCTTTAATGTCATTAGCTTAACATTGATCAACACTTCTATTGCCCCGATGGTCCGGATTCACTTCTCAGGACTGCATGGCTATGTTCTCTAGGATTTATTTCTGTGTTAGCTGAAAATGGTGATATTTCATTTTCAGCAATTTGCATGGCCAGCTGGCCAATCTGAATTTCCATATTCCAAAGAGAGGCATCAGTGTTTTTCTGATTAGCCATGGCCATCTGCATAAACTGGTTTAGAGTATCCTCCAGTTTTATGCTTTTGTCCTGAGTAGGATGCTGATATTGATTGTTTCGAGGGTAGAAGTTTTGTCTTTGAGGCGGGTCTTGTCTCCAAGGCTGATTCTTTTGAAATTGATTATTACCCCTTTGATGGTCATTTCCTTGGAGGATTCAGATTCCCAACAAAATTTACCTCCTCATTTTGGCAGACGTTGGCATTATGGTCCTCACTGCAGTTGTCACATCTAAAAATTTGCTTCTTTAAGGTTTCCCGCAATTGTTTTGGTAGATCATTAAGCTTTTGGGTTACCTCTTCTGACTGTTGTTGAAGCAATTTGTGCTGGGCCAAAACAGCATCAGCTGGGTTTAATTCAAGCATTCCACCTTATCTGGGTGGTGGCCTTCACTAATGTTGACTTTTCTGATCATTTAAAGCCATGGATTCAATAATATCAATGGCTTCTTGCGGAGGTTTAGCCATCAATTGTCTGTCTGCAGTAGCATTTAGTTTATGATGCTGCTGAAGTCCATTGATAAACATATGAATCTGAGTTTGCACATCAAATTCATGGTTCAATGGTTCGGGCACTTCTTGAGCATAGACTTAAATCGATCCCATGCTTCGCATAGGCTTTCCCCAGATGGTTGAATAAAAGTGGAGATTGCAGTCTTTAAATCCATGAATTTCCCTTGCGGGAAATATCTTGACATAAATTTTTCCTCCACCGTATTCCACTTGTTCTGCATATGCTGCGGGAGATCAAGGAACCATTCTTTAGCTTTTCCGATTAAAGTTAATGGAAAAAGCCTTAGAAAGATGGTTTTTTCTTCAGACTCAGAGATCCCAGCGATACCGACCAACTCATAAAATTTCGTGAGGTGGTTGTACGGATCCTCATGGTCTAATCCAGCAAAGGGGTTTGCATACATCAGTTGCACCAACCCTGTTTTCATTTCAACTGGCCTTTGAGAGCCAGAAGGTCTCCCGATTTTTATCATGTTCCTGGGATTGAAACTGACAAAACCTCCTATGCTCCCTTGGTTCTCTGCCCTGGACTCATTGTTATCTGCCATTTCTGCTCTTTTTTCTTGGAAAGTAGTTTTTGCTTTGATGGCTTTCTTTCGTGCTCTATTTTGCTTCTTGAGGGTTTTCTCTATTTCAGGGTCAAGAGAAAATTCAAGTTGTTTATTCCTTCTCATGCACAAAATAAAATCTTCTCTCTTTTTTCCAAGAAAAATTTAGAGAAATAAGAAGAAATAATATAGATATTTAATAACCACATTTTTTTACAAAGTAAAAAGGAAATAATTTTTACAAAAAGAAAAAAAATAAGTTTAGGCACAATTATTTGATTAATGACACATAAATATGAAATGTTTTACTATTAAAGCAA
>NC_032011.1:7703175-7703868 GCF_001865875.1 Lupinus angustifolius | reverse complement strand
AGGAAGATTGGTATTAAAGAATAAATAAAATGCGGAAGGTAAATAACAATAAATAAAAGTTAGTAAGTTAGATTCATCACTTTAATATATTAAAAGGTGTTTTCAACAAATAAAATTTGTTGATAACACTTTACTATGTTACAGTTTACACCTCTTTAAAGATTCAATTGTAGTATAGTATAGGGTTATGTCGAACCACAAGGAATTGCCTAGTAAAATAAATCAAGTAAACATGTCAAAGCACAAATAATGGTTTAAACATATTTTGGTTGGTTTGAATGTGAATATGAACAAGTACACATAATAAACATACAACTTAAATATTAACAAATTCTTGAGGAGAAAAATTCTTTTTTAATAAGGAAAATATATTTCTCATATTCTTTTTGAGCATGAACTACTTAGACAAGTTCTTATGTTTTACTTTGGTTAACCCGAAACACCAAGGTCTGAAATCCTCCTTTTAGTGTATGTCCTAAAATGGTAGAATCATAAACACTTATATTCATCACTTAAACAATACTACGACCATAAAAGAGATTAGGTTGTCACGCCCTAACCATTGGTGACTCTAATATTGAATGAGTGATGAATGTAAGATCTTAAGAAAAGCATGCTTAACTTGGAAAATAAAGTAAGTAGTACAACTACTCCAAAGTTTATTTGTTACGTGTTTGAGACAAGTATTTTTGA
>NC_032011.1:7696325-7703075 GCF_001865875.1 Lupinus angustifolius | reverse complement strand
AACTTACTTGAAAATGAAAACTCTAAGCTAAGAAAGAATTCCTAAATGAGAGAATTCTGCCTTCAAGTGTTTTTTGAGAGAATTTAGTGAAGAAATACTCAATTACAATCTGTTTTGCTCGAAGGAAATGGCCTCTATTTAGAGGCAAAAAATAAGAGATTAGTTTGTAAAAAAAATCATAATGTATATTTTTGCAGCGATTATACATATTTACTAATTCTTACTTTTGTACAAAGTAAAAAGGAAATAATTTGTACAAAATAAAAATAAGTTTATGCACAATTATTTGATTAATGACACATAAATATGAAATGTTATACTATTAAAGCAATTCCCGGCAGCTGCGCTAATTTGTTGAAAGCGTTATTCGGTGTTTATTTTATTTTAGAGTTTTCTTCTCTCAACAAGTCGTCCTGACAGTAGCTTCTGACCGTGTTGACTGGGACGTGGCTTGGTGCTTGCTGATCTGGCTAGGAGTTTGGTTCTCCGCTGAGCAGCATGGGTTGACCATTGAGCAGCTTGTTCAGCAGCTTGGCTTGTGCCAAGCTCGTGTCTGATCGTGTCAAGCATATTTCTGACCGTGCTAGACCTAGTATGGTGCTAGGCTGAGCGGCTAAGTAGGACCCCTCATCTGCTGGGTTGAGCAGTTTGGTCTAGGTCAGGCAGGTGGCCAGGTCAGGTAGGTCAGCTCAGCGGGGCTTGTTCCATGCTCGTACATTAAAAGGTGTTTTCAACAAATAAATTTATTGATAACACTTTACTATGTTACAATTTACACCTCTTTCTCTTCTTTTCTTCATTTTATTTCCTACAAAATACATAAAAAGGCAATACAAACACAAATATACTAAATTGTGACATTTTATACAAAAAGTATTGTTTTAAGTTGGTTTTTCTCAATTATGCTTAAGATAAGTGCCATAAAAATGTATGATTTTTAGGTATGTTTGGCACTTATCAGGGTTCTGATTGTTAAGGTGTAATTGATAATGGTGATGATGAGAGATGGTGGATATTAGTCCTATGATTTATAGATCAGATATTTTTATAAAAAATTTGGAGATTTCATGGAGTCAGTGTTTCTCTACCCTATTTTGTACTTCGTGGAAATCGAATCTTCAACAAGGACTTTTTAAAGGTTGGATTGTGGTCTGGCTAAGGGTTTTCAGAATAAAAAGATATAAGGCTCAAATATGTGTTTCCCATGCCCACATTTCTCTACTCTTTTCTCCTCCTATTTTCAACAGTTTTCTAGCATGACATTCAACTACTAGGATTTTATTTGATTTTTTGTGTGATGGAATGGGTGAAAGCCTAGGATTAAGGCAATGGTTTTCCCTGATAGGATCTGAATAGTGGCATTTTCTTTGCCCTAACTTTTGCCTGAGATTTCTTTTGATGATTCTCAGCTGACTTTTTGTATATCTTTTTTTTTTCAGACTTTGATCGAGGAACAATTATAACTCGATTTTTTTGGGTACTTTATCCTTCGGGTCAGATAGCATAAATAATATATATAAGTGTGTGCTAATTCCTTAATAATTGAATGTAAGGAAAACCATTGAAGTCTACCCTTCCAAGTTTGACCTTCCATTGATGAGTATCTTTGGATCATGAAATGTATGTAAAGTACATTATTTTTATTTATGCATGAGGTGTATGAGTGATATGAGAATGTGATTTTGGTGCATGGAAGATGCATGAAAAAAGTGTATGTGTCTTTTTTTTCTTTTTTTGAATGCATATGATGATGCATGAATATTTTTTTGTTTTTTTATATGATTTATGATGATATATGAAATGGATGTTGATGATGTATGAAATACAACACATATAATGATAATGCAATTTGAATATTTTTTTTTTGTTTTTTGATAAATGTATGAATAAGTGAAAGAATGTATGATATTTTTTTGACAGAAAGAACATATGAATTGGTGAATGAATGGATGAATGTTTGAATGATTGTATGTATGAATATATGAATTTCTTGAATGATGTATTTTTTGTTTTTGTTTTTGGACACAATTTGAATGATCGATTGCATGGATGCAAGAATGAATGGACGAAACATGTGATTAACGCAAAATATGCATCCCTTAGGGTAATGAAGAATGTTTGATTAATGGAGATTATGAGTCTTGTGGGTTTAGTGACACAATTATGGGCAACATAGCCTTCATTATAAAATAGGAAATGTCACGATGGACTAATGAAAGTCATATCGTTCAGCCTAACCAAGGACAAGGACCACTTGCCCTAGTTTTTGAAGATTACTAATAAGTGCCTAGAGTACCTAATTTTCATATATGATGTAAACCCTCCTAGGGCAGCCTTTGATTCCAAGGGCAAGATAAGTCATGATGGTCCTACAACTAGGGCCAAAGCTAAGGCAGAGATCCTTAAAGTCTCAAAGGACACAATTGACCCAGGAGAGGGTATGTGAGGAGGACATTTATGTCCTTAGGTCACTTTATACTTAGGTTTATTTTATTTTCATTGATTCAAATAAATGAGATTGCATTCTCATATAGTCTTAGGTTTATTTTCATTCAAGTATTTTTAATATTTAATTCATGTAATATGGGTTGGGATTTATTTGTAACATGGTCCATATTTCGTGACCAAGTAGTTCACTTAGGTTCAAGGGTAAGCCTTTCACGTGGCTAGGGCAAATGGAAGTCAATGCATGATCATTTCAAGGAAGGAGGCACGTAAGGAACTCTATCTATAAGGACAAACAAGGAGATAAGGCAATTCAGCTAACACTTTATCTCTAAGGCAAACAAGGAGATAAGGCATGGAGGGAAAACGAATTTAAAAGAAGATAGGTTTGTTTTAGCAATTTGAATTTGAATTTGAATTTGAATTTGGATTTGAAAGAAGATAGATTTGAATTTGAATTCAAGGGTATATGGCACACGTTTTCAAACTTGGAGATAAAGAGAAGATTATATGAAGATTAAAGAGAGATTAATCAATCTCCCAAAGATGCACACGGCTAGAAACAAGGAAAGAAGATAGGAAGCTCAATCTTTTAAGGTGCACAAGGCTATAAAATAGGGAATCCTAATCTCATCTCCAACCAACAACAAATCAGATTGGATTCAAATTAAATATGATTAGTTCCTCAAGATGAAGTCAAATTGATCAAGTCTCTTCCTTCTCCTCAACAAATTCGGCCAACCATCCACCAAAACCGAATTACACTCAAGACTAAGTCAAACAAGCAATTCAGCTCAACCAATTGATATTACTTAGGATTTTATTTTTATGTTTACTAGAAGATAATTTGATTTCTATCTTCTATTTTATCTATTCAGCCAAGGCAACTTTGCCTATTTATAGTTTGATCAAATCATTAATAAAGGTTAAGTTTTATTTTGAGTAAATTTGAATTGTTTTAGTTGAGAGCACTTCTCCTAAACCTAGGTTGGCCGTGGCCACCACCATACTTGTTCTTATCAAGCATCCTTGCTTGTGGCGAACCCCATAGCTTATCAAGCAGCATTGCTTGTGGCGCTCCTCACCTTCCATTCTTTTCCACCTTCACCTTCATCCTACAAACCATACACAAACCCTAGCCTAATTATACATCCCAAACCGAAGCCACATCTACCCCAAAATTACCCTAATTCCCCAAAACCGAATTCACACATTCACAAATCTAAGTTCAAGCTAAAACGATCCTTTAATTCAAAGGCAGCCCCAAGAGGTTGTCATCAAGTGGTCATCAGAGCTAGTTTTGGCTTGAAACCCAAGTCATGGCCAATGAGGCCAACCAAAGGACAAACATCTTCCTTTCTAGGTGTTTGGTCCAAGGAAACATCTGCCTATTAAGTATTGATGGTGGTTGTACCAACATGGCTAGTTCAAGGTTAGTTTCAAAACTAAACCTTGAGACTAAACCACATCCCACTCCTTACCAACTACAATGGTTAAGTGAGATTGGGGGGATTATTGTGAACCAGCAAGTGGAGGTTCCCTTTTCAATAGGGAAATATGAAGATGTAGTTCTTTGTGATGTGGTTCACATGGAGACCAGCCATATACGTTTGGGTCGTCCATGGCACATGGATAAGAGGACCATCCATGATGGATTTTCAAACAAATACACTTTTTTTCACCAAAATCGAAAGTTGGTGTTACGTCCCTTATCTCCTACACAAGTGATTGAGGATCAGAAGACTCTGAAGAAAAAAATTGAGGAGGAGAAAAAGGCAATTGTGTGTAAAAAGGAAATTGAAAAAGAGGGAAGTGAGAATATTTTGGTTCCAAAACAACCCCTACCTCCACTACAGGGTAAAGAAATTTTAGTTACTACTAACAAGTCTCAGGAGGAGAAAAAGGCAATTGTGTGTGAAAAGAAAGTTCAAAAAGAGGGAAGTGAGAATATTTTGGTTCCAAAACAGCCCCTACCTCCACTCCAGGTTAAAGAAATTCTTTTTACTACTAACAAGTCTTTGCCTAGTTTTATTCACAACATTTTGCAGGAATTTGGAGTGAACCTTATTAAAGAAGAAGCACCTATTCATCCATACATTTTGGAGGCTGACTTTTACATTGGGCAAGTTATTCATATGGATGTGATTAGCACAAGCCTTGATGACTCAATTCTTACGAAGTTTTTTAAGGATGAACGTTTCCTCACAAAATTACTATTTGGTGCATGTGTTATTGCTGGACTATTCATCAAGGGTATAATCAATGATGAATATGTGGAGAATTGGTTGTTACAATTCAAGAAGATGGTCTTTGATCCAGGAGGTGGTGATACCTCAAATTTGAGGACAAATTCTTTTCAAGAAAGAGGGTATGATGTAAACCAAGGGGGGCAACCTATGATTTTTGGAGGCCATGTTCTTGCAAAGAATTTATAGCATAGTTTGGTTTATTTTATTTGCATTATTCAAATAAATGAGATTGCATTCTCATGTAGTCTTAGGTTTAATTTCCTTCAAGTATTTTTAGTATTTAATTCATGTAATATGGGTTGGGACTTATTTGTAACATGGTCCATATTTCGTGACCAAGTAGTTCACTTAGGTTCAAGGGTAAGCCTTTCACGTGGCTAGGGCAAATGGAAGTCAATGCATGATCATTTCAAGGAAGGAGGCACGTAAGGAACTCTATCTATAAGGACAAACAAGGAGATAAGGCAATTCAGCTAACACTTTATCTCTAAGGCAAACAAGGAGATAAGGCATGGAGGGAAAACGAATTTAAAAGAAGATAGGTTTGTTTTAGCAATTTGAATTTGAATTTGAATTTGAATTTGGATTTGAAAGAAGATAGATTTGAATTTGAATTCAAGGGTATATGGCACACGTTTTCAAACTTGGAGATAAAGAGAAGATTATATGAAGATTAAAGAGAGATTAATCAATCTCCCAAAGATGCACACGGCTAGAAACAAGGAAAGAAGATAGGAAGCTCAATCTTTTAAGGTGCACAAGGCTATAAAATAGGGAATCCTAATCTCATCTCCAACCAACAACAAATCAGATTGGATTCAAATTAAATATGATTAGTTCCTCAAGATGAAGTCAAATTGATCAAGTCTCTTCCTTCTCCTCAACAAATTCGGCCAACCATCCACCAAAACCGAATTACACTCAAGACTAAGTCAAACAAGCAATTCAGCTCAACCAATTGATATTACTTAGGATTTTATTTTTATGTTTACTAGAAGATAATTTGATTTCTATCTTCTATTTTATCTATTCAGCCAAGGCAACTTTGCCTATTTATAGTTTGATCAAATCATTAATAAAGGTTAAGTTTTATTTTGAGTAAATTTGAATTGTTTTAGTTGAGAGCACTTCTCCTAAACCTAGGTTGGCCGTGGCCACCACCATACTTGTTCTTATCAAGCATCCTTGCTTGTGGCGAACCCCATAGCTTATCAAGCAGCATTGCTTGTGGCGCTCCTCACCTTCCATTCTTTTCCACCTTCACCTTCATCCTACAAACCATACACAAACCCTAGCCTAATTATACATCCCAAACCGAAGCCACATCTACCCCAAAATTACCCTAATTCCCCAAAACCGAATTCACACATTCACAAATCTAAGTTCAAGCTAAAACGATCCTTTAATTCAAAGGCAGCCCCAAGAGGTTGTCATCAAGTGGTCATCAGAGCTAGTTTTGGCTTGAAACCCAAGTCATGGCCAATGAGGCCAACCAAAGGACAAACATCTTCCTTTCTAGGTGTTTGGTCCAAGGAAACATCTGCCTATTAAGTATTGATGGTGGTTGTACCAACATGGCTAGTTCAAGGTTAGTTTCAAAACTAAACCTTGAGACTAAACCACATCCCACTCCTTACCAACTACAATGGTTAAGTGAGATTGGGGGGATTATTGTGAACCAGCAAGTGGAGGTTCCCTTTTCAATAGGGAAATATGAAGATGTAGTTCTTTGTGATGTGGTTCACATGGAGACCAGCCATATACGTTTGGGTCGTCCATGGCACATGGATAAGAGGACCATCCATGATGGATTTTCAAACAAATTTTCTCATCCTCATCATATCCTCTTCCTCATCATATCCTCGTCCTCATCCTATCCTCTTCCTCATCCTCTTCCTCTTCCTCATTCTACTCCTCAACCTATCCTCATCCTCATTAACGTCCTTATCTTAATCCTAATTGACATCCTATCCTAATCCTCATAATCGTCCTAATCCTATCCTCATCCTAATCCTCGTCCTCATCCTATCCTTATCCTCATCCTATCCTCATCCTC
>NC_032011.1:7695970-7696225 GCF_001865875.1 Lupinus angustifolius | reverse complement strand
TATCCTCATCCTCATCCTCATCCTCATCCTATCCTCATCCTCATCCTCATCCTCTTCCTCATCCTCATCCTCATTCTCGTCCTCATCCTTTATCCTCATCCTCATCCTCCTCCGCATCCTATCCTCATCCTCATCCTATTCTCATCCTCATCCTATTCCTCATCGTCATCCTATCCTCATCCTCATATTATCCTCATCCTTATCCTATCTTCATCCTCTTCCTCATTCTACTCCTTATCCTATCCTCGTCGTCAT
>NC_032011.1:7692849-7695870 GCF_001865875.1 Lupinus angustifolius | reverse complement strand
ATTCTAAGGCAGCCCCTTGAGGTTGTCATCAATATACTTTTCATGACACTTATCCTTGGATAAATTGAGAAAACAAACTTAATTCAACACTTTTTGGATAAAATATCACAATCTTTTATGTATCCTTTGTGTATTTCTTTTGTAATATATTTTGTAGGATTTTGGTGGAAACGAGAAGAATTAAGCAAACACAAACAAAGTGCTTAAATGATCATCAAATGGCATGCTTAAGCTTGGCATGGCAAGCTATGTGCTTAAGCATGACGCAACAAGACTTGGCCTATGTGGAAAATATGGAGTCAACTTGAAGCTGTTCACTAAGCAGCTTAGCTTTGACCAAGCTCACGCTCAGCTGACCTGGGCACCAGTCTAGCACGGTCAGACCCAACCGAGCACGATTAGAACACAAGCCTGTCATAAGCCAACCTGCTCAACCAGACAGCTTAGTAGAGCACCGGGACCGCCCAGCTTGGAATCACACACCTGACTAGATCAGCAAGCACTAGGCCACATCACCATCAGCACGGTCGAAGCTCCTCAAGAAGGCAGCTTAACGGTGACTAACAAGCAGCTTGGTGGTGTGCACCCAACAATTTGGTCAAGTTACTTAGCCACCAAGCAACCATGACCTCATGCATGACCTTATTTTAAGTAGCCTCCATAGGCTTTTCAGAGGTAGCTCACCATAGCTGGGCCAGTAGCTCATAACTACGTTGGGTGAGTCAGCCCCAAGCAGGTGACTAAGCTGCTTGGCCAAGTGACAAAACCCATGTTGAAGGGTTTGGTGAGCAGCTTGGCGGTGAAAGAGAGCTGTTTGGCAGTGGTGGAAAAATCCTATAAATAGGAGGCACTTCATCGCTTAATTAATTCATTCATTCTCATTCTAACTCACATTTTTCATTTCACTTCTCTCTCAAACCGAATCCTCTCTTCTTCTACATCTTCTTCTTGTAATTTTCTTGGAGAATTTCCACTCCAAAGTAGTTTAGGTTAGTGTAGTTTATAGTTTTTCTTTCATAATTTAAGAGGAGAAAGGAGATGACAAATGAGATGTAAAAACATAACTTTGTAATCTTATTTAGTCCAAAAAGCATCTCATCCTTGGATAGATGGCTCATTATCCTACAAATTTACTTGGATTAAGGTGTAATTTCTTCTCTTTAATTTATCTTTTTGAAATTAATGCATTCAAGTTATTACTTTTTCGTTAAGTTTTGATTCTTTATGAAGTTCATAATGCGGTTTTAGCTTGATCACCTAAAACTTGATTTAAAGATCCAAAATACATCTTCTTAGATTGTTGACAAGTGAACTAAAAAGTATAATCTACACCTTAGTTCTCGTGCCACATCAAGCATCTATTTTAAGCAACTTATGTTCAAGGCTAAATAAAGTTAATGGAGCCTGAAGTAGGATGTGACAACCTACTCTGACGAGTGGCACTTAACTATTATTTAGTGCATTACATATGGTTTGAAAATCATCTTATCACTCTAGGACACTAGATTAAGGATTTAGATATGATGTGTGGAATTAACCGAAAGTATAACACATAACTTGTAATGTTTTCAAAAATCAAGTACAGAAATAATTCCATATTTTCAATCAATTTCCTCCTCAAGAATTTGTTTATAATAGTTGTTTTATGATTATGTTTACTTGTTAAAATTCATAAACAAAACCAAATCAAAAAAAAATTAAACTTTATTAGTAATATAACATGTTTATAATAATATTCTATTAGGAAATTCCTTGGGGTTCGACATAACCTATACTATAATACAATTGAATCTTGAAAGAGAGGCAAATGTAAAATAATAAAGTGTTAACTTATAAATTTTATTTGTTGACAAAGAAAGAAACCTTGAATCAAAGTGCAATTAAATTCATAAGTTGTATCTTTGTGAAAAGGAAAAATACACAGTTACAATGAGTGATCTAACTACTAACTTTTATTTTCCGCCATTTACTTTCCGCAACTAACATTTACTTTCAATCATTTACATTTCTGCAATTAACATTTATTTATTGCTTTATTCTTTATTCTTTATTCTTTATACCAACCCTTCGAAAGAAGTGGTATAGTTAAATTCTAACTTTATTGATTTATTAATTTGTTCTTTAACAATCTTCCATAAGGAAATAGTTCGTTTAATAAAGGAAAACGAAAATAAATATCACTCATTATCACTCCTGTTAAATTGCTAAATTCATACCATTATGTCGGCGTTGGAATTTATTCCAACAAAGTCGAGATGGTATAAAGTTGTTAATAATTGAATAAAACTAAGTTTTTGATTAAAGTAACATTTTAAACCATTATACCGGCATTGAAATTTAATCCAACAAAACCGAGATGGTGCGAGCAAAGAATCAACCTGTCATTAAATAAATAAATCAGAAATTTACCTTACCAAGCAAGAAAACTCTTTCAACAATTACCATTTGGACGATGGGTCCCATTAGGTATGTTTATGAATATGTCGTCCTCATGATACAAAGACATTGAAATGCAATGATATCACTCGGGCATGGGTGATGATATTGGCAAGTTCCAACTTATGGAAAAAAAATGTTATATGAAAAGAGAGAAGTATGCTTCTATTGTCGTACACAAGGTACCTTAAAAGGGTTATGTCTAAAAGCCATTCCTAGGAGGAGGTAGGAAGGTAGGTCTAGAGTGTACTCCTTAGAAAGTTCTAGACTCCTAAAAGGTCACCAAACTGCATCCATTCCATGGTGGAAAAGAGACCAAATGAGAGAGGACTAGCCCCATAGAACGTCTAACTCACAATATTGACAATAGTCTGATCGGTCCATCACGCCAATACAAGAGCCAACTCAAGGTTGTTACCGGCAAGGCAGATGTCCCTTCCAATCGTAAAAATATCTCTATTACACGAGTATAAGGCATATATGTGTAAAGATGATGTGTACATAGTGTTGTGTGAGAGAAGCATACAACTCTTTTAAGGATAAAAATACCTCCAACAAAATTAAATAAGAATATATATATATATA
>NC_032011.1:7683272-7692749 GCF_001865875.1 Lupinus angustifolius | reverse complement strand
CAGCCCCAAGCAGGTGACTAAGCTGCTTGGCCAAGTGACAAAACCCATGTTGAAGGGTTTGGTGAGCAGCTTGGCGGTGAAAGAGAGCTGTTTGGCAGTGGTGGAAAAATCCTATAAATAGGAGGCACTTCATCGCTTAATTAATTCATTCATTCTCATTCTAACTCACATTTTTCATTTCACTTCTCTCTCAAACCGAATCCTCTCTTCTTCTACATCTTCTTCTTGTAATTTTCTTGGAGAATTTCCACTCCAAAGTAGTTTAGGTTAGTGTAGTTTATAGTTTTTCTTTCATAATTTAAGAGGAGAAAGGAGATGACAAATGAGATGTAAAAACATAACTTTGTAATCTTATTTAGTCCAAAAAGCATCTCATCCTTGGATAGATGGCTCATTATCCTACAAATTTACTTGGATTAAGGTGTAATTTCTTCTCTTTAATTTATCTTTTTGAAATTAATGCATTCAAGTTATTACTTTTTCGTTAAGTTTTGATTCTTTATGAAGTTCATAATGCGGTTTTAGCTTGATCACCTAAAACTTGATTTAAAGATCCAAAATACATCTTCTTAGATTGTTGACAAGTGAACTAAAAAGTATAATCTACACCTTAGTTCTCGTGCCACATCAAGCATCTATTTTAAGCAACTTATGTTCAAGGCTAAATAAAGTTAATGGAGCCTGAAGTAGGATGTGACAACCTACTCTGACGAGTGGCACTTAACTATTATTTAGTGCATTACATATGGTTTGAAAATCATCTTATCACTCTAGGACACTAGATTAAGGATTTAGATATGATGTGTGGAATTAACCGAAAGTATAACACATAACTTGTAATGTTTTCAAAAATCAAGTACAGAAATAATTCCATATTTTCAATCAATTTCCTCCTCAAGAATTTGTTTATAATAGTTGTTTTATGATTATGTTTACTTGTTAAAATTCATAAACAAAACCAAATCAAAAAAAAATTAAACTTTATTAGTAATATAACATGTTTATAATAATATTCTATTAGGAAATTCCTTGGGGTTCGACATAACCTATACTATAATACAATTGAATCTTGAAAGAGAGGCAAATGTAAAATAATAAAGTGTTAACTTATAAATTTTATTTGTTGACAAAGAAAGAAACCTTGAATCAAAGTGCAATTAAATTCATAAGTTGTATCTTTGTGAAAAGGAAAAATACACAGTTACAATGAGTGATCTAACTACTAACTTTTATTTTCCGCCATTTACTTTCCGCAACTAACATTTACTTTCAATCATTTACATTTCTGCAATTAACATTTATTTATTGCTTTATTCTTTATTCTTTATTCTTTATACCAACCCTTCGAAAGAAGTGGTATAGTTAAATTCTAACTTTATTGATTTATTAATTTGTTCTTTAACAATCTTCCATAAGGAAATAGTTCGTTTAATAAAGGAAAACGAAAATAAATATCACTCATTATCACTCCTGTTAAATTGCTAAATTCATACCATTATGTCGGCGTTGGAATTTATTCCAACAAAGTCGAGATGGTATAAAGTTGTTAATAATTGAATAAAACTAAGTTTTTGATTAAAGTAACATTTTAAACCATTATACCGGCATTGAAATTTAATCCAACAAAACCGAGATGGTGCGAGCAAAGAATCAACCTGTCATTAAATAAATAAATCAGAAATTTACCTTACCAAGCAAGAAAACTCTTTCAACAATTACCATTTGGACGATGGGTCCCATTAGGTATGTTTATGAATATGTCGTCCTCATGATACAAAGACATTGAAATGCAATGATATCACTCGGGCATGGGTGATGATATTGGCAAGTTCCAACTTATGGAAAAAAAATGTTATATGAAAAGAGAGAAGTATGCTTCTATTGTCGTACACAAGGTACCTTAAAAGGGTTATGTCTAAAAGCCATTCCTAGGAGGAGGTAGGAAGGTAGGTCTAGAGTGTACTCCTTAGAAAGTTCTAGACTCCTAAAAGGTCACCAAACTGCATCCATTCCATGGTGGAAAAGAGACCAAATGAGAGAGGACTAGCCCCATAGAACGTCTAACTCACAATATTGACAATAGTCTGATCGGTCCATCACGCCAATACAAGAGCCAACTCAAGGTTGTTACCGGCAAGGCAGATGTCCCTTCCAATCGTAAAAATATCTCTATTACACGAGTATAAGGCATATATGTGTAAAGATGATGTGTACATAGTGTTGTGTGAGAGAAGCATACAACTCTTTTAAGGATAAAAATACCTCCAACAAAATTAAATAAGAATATATATATATATATATATATATATATAAACATAAATATGTACAAAAAGAAAAAAGAAAAAAACAAGTTTCAAGGGTATAAGTGATTCCATGTAATTGGCTGCTTTGGGCCTGACTCTCTTAGGAAATCACTAGTGGAGTCGCTAGCTGTCGTGCCCCGATTTTTGGTCGAACATCGGTCACGTGACTGATTTGGAGTCGCCACCACATTTTTGCGGTCAAAACATAGAAAACCGTTTTGTGCCCAAATATCGGATAGATTGGCATTTGAACAAGATCTATGACTCGGAAGTCGGTTACGGATTAGGGAAGACATTAGTACCCCGTCCGCCCATTATCAAATGATACCCGCAATAATCACATAAAACTAAGTATACCCTAAAACTTATTTGATCAAGTGATTATTTATTGAAACAAAATATTTTATTTTTATTTTTGTGTCTGATAAAAGTTCATCTTGCTCCTATGTATCCCTAGGTGGAATAGAGAAATCAAGACTACGTAGTTCTTGATAGAATATGTGTGGTTTTTTTGATTGGTTTTGATTAAAGTATAATATAAATGAATAAAAATTACATATTTTGTATGTCGGGTAAGTAAGAAGGTCCAACTCTGGACTACACCGCCTTACATGTATTTGAGAGAGAGAAGAGGCAGTTCAAGATGACACACTGTTGTTCAGATCGAATAGAGTAGGAGGATAAGACTCGGGTTGGATACCGCTTACTCGTGCCCTAGATTTTTAAGAGTTTTAATTATAAAATATTTGTAAAATTGGGTATTTTGTTTCTAGGGTAAGTAAGAAGGTCCAAATCTGGACTATACCGCCTTACCCATATTCAAGAGAGAAGAGGCAATTCGAGACTGTACACCGTTGTTAACCTCAAACAGAGTAGAAAGATAAAACTCGAGTCGGATACCATTGACTCAGACCCTAAAGTTTTAATTATAAAATATATGGATAAAATTTAGGTCTCTTGTATCTAGGGTAAGCAAGAAGATCCAACTCTAGACTATACCGCCATACCCATATTCGAGAGACAAAAGAAGCATTCCAAGACCGCACATCGCTTTTCAGCCCGAATAAGGTAGGAAGATAAGACTCGGGTCGAATATCGCTTACCTAAACCCTAGAATTCTAAGAGTCTTTAATAAAATATAGGGATAAAATTTAGGTCTCTCGTATCCAGGGTAAGCAAGAAGATCCAACTTTAGACTACACCGCCTTACTCCTATTCGAGAAAAAGAAGATGCAGTTCAAGACCGTGTACCGCTTTTCAACTTAAATAAGGTAGGAAGATAAGATTCAGGTTAGGTACCGCTTACTTAAAACCTAGAATTCTAAAATATTTTTGAAATAATTAAAGCATCACTTTGTATCGACATAATTAATTTAAAAGAATATTTTTCAATAATAAGAAATGATTAAAGTTGTCAAGTTCCATGCCTAAAGAATCTTCTTTCAATAACAACACAAATAATCATTGAGACTATTAATCATTAAAATAGGTTTTTATAGTTGCAATGACTACATTAGTGATAATTAATAAATTCAAATATAGCCCCATGGGGAACAGGTTCATTTAAAAATATTTTATCACTGGAATAATTACAACAAGTTTTTTTTAAAGATTAAGCAATTCACTCTATTTTATAAACAAATAAACCAAAACAACTACAATTACATAAATTAATAACAATAATAAAGTATAAGTAATGGACGTTTTGTTGTAAAGTTCCAATCATAACATCTGCCTCTACACGTGGAAACTCTGTCTTTTTTGGACATAGCCTTGTGGTATGCTTTGAGGAATTGAAGCCCCCAGTGCCACCAAGAGTTGAAGGATGAGGGCTCTTGTATGAAGATGTAGATGGTGCTGACAATTTTGGATTTTTGCAGTAAAACTTTCTTGTAATAAGTTATAAGTAGAACCAAAAGGAACTACTTCATGGTCAAACAACACCACATGGGAATGGATATGTTCCAGGATATTGATTACAAGTGTTAAATATGTAAATATTACTAAGACCCAATCTTTGTTTCCATCTAAATATGTTAGATGACTATGGTGCAATTTGCTAAAAGCTTGTAATAAGAGTTATGAATAAGGGAGATGTCAATGAGCATGACTCTCCCATGTGTTGGACCAGTGTTTGTAGCAGCAACAATTGCACATGGATGTGAAGTTGCTATATTAGACGTACTACCACAACAACTCACATGCGAAGAATGCTGAAGCAACTTCAGTGAGTGAAGATTACAAAAGTTATTCCTCCAAAAACTAGGCCATGCTAATGGAAGCATTTTCCAAACGGAGTGCTAGTGGTGAAGCCAACACTGATAATACTAAAAACAAAAAGCCATTTCTATTTTGTGTTTTACAAAAGTGAGAGAAGAATCAAAGTAGAAATAAAAGTACAAACAGAGTATGTCATAGAAAGCATGTTTGGGTAAGAAAGAATACTCTCAGCGGCAGAGTGTTATGTGTTTATGGCTGCTCTATTTTTTCTGAATATGGGGTTGTTGCGTTGTTAGGATAAGGCTGTTATTCTTTGTTTTAGGATAAGGTGGTAATGTCATGTGTTTAGATATGATGGGTGTGTTTTTTTTTTTTGAATTGGTATAAAGCTGCTGAGTTGGGTTAGGATAAGGTTACTCAGTGGAGTGCTTAAAAAATTGGGGTAAAAGCTGCTGAGTGTTTACTAAGTGGGGTTTTTTTTATAGCTTCACTTAGGTTTAGGGTTAGGGTTAAGGATAGTTTTAGTTAATTGATATTTAGTCCTCTGAATGTCTTTAATCGCGACTTAGACCCTGATCTTTTTTTAAAATTTTATAAAAGGCCCGGGACGAAATTGGGTGTTCACAGCGGTGAAGGATCCTCCATAAACCGCCCTCCCATATTTAGTGGAGAGGACTATGCTTACTAGAATGTCATAATGATGATCTTTATTGAGGCCATAAATACAGATATTTGGGTTTCCTACGATATGGACCTTATATTCCATTACACTTTGTGGAAGGTGAAACTAAAGAAAAGCAAAAAAGTCTCTTGCCAATTGGAATAGAAAAAAGTGGAGCGTGATCTGCAAGCTAAAACCATTATTACTTCTGCACTTTCATATGATGATTTCTGTAGAGTATCACAATGCAAGAGTGCCAAAGAAATGTGGAATACTTTACAAGTAACTCATGATGGCACTAATAAGGTCAAGCAAGCTAGATTAAATTCATTGACACATGAGTCTAATTTATTTCACATGTTTCCACATGAATCTATTAGTGATATGCAAAAGTGATTTACTCACATTGTTAACCATCTTGTTGCACTATAAAGTGCTTGCGAATGGTGAATTGACTACCAAAGTTTTAAGATGTCTTGATAGGACATGGCAACCAAAGGTTACAACTATAGTGGAATCAAAAGATTTGGATTTTATCTCACTCGCAACACATTTTGGAAAGCTTCAAGAACACAAGATGGAGTTAGGATGCTTGACACTCCATCAACAAACTGACAAGAACGACAAGGGAATCTCTTTCAAAGCCACAACTTCATATTCAAGAAGTCAAGAAGAGAGATTTGTTGAGGAAGAGTCTGATTCCGACATTGATGATGAAACCATGTCCCTCCTTGTCAATAAATTCATAAAATTCTTAATAAATAAGGGAGGATTTAGAAAGTTTCAGAAAGAGGAGAGCAAGATAAGAAAGACTCTCGAGACATCAAGGCTAAGAATGCATACATCGTTTGTGATTTACACAAATAGGACTCAACAACTAGCACCTCGGAAGATGAAGAATCGAAAAAGCTATTTCTTATGGTGAAAAATCTGAATTCTTGACGAATTAGTGAGTAAGATGAATCTAGTGAGGTAAGTTCTTCTGATTCTAGTTCTAATTTCGAAGATTCCCCCACAAATGAGATGATATATGGTACTTATATGAAAATGCATGTAGAACTTAAAAAGTAAACAAAGATGTACGCGGATAGGAAAGGTTGATTTTGGAACATGAAAAGAAAAATTTTGAATTTCAAAATTTTATTGATGAGCTTAAACTAGAATAGGAAACCTTGGATTTTATCTATGTTAACTCTTCATGTGATTGTTCTACTATATTAAATGTGACGCTTACTTCTGAAAATTGCACTTTCTTGAAAAAAGAGAATAAAATTTTAAAAGATAATGTTGAAAATTTCACAACAAGTAGTCACACTTTGAGTTTACTAAATGTTTTTGAAAAATTCATACAATAAGTCTACTAAATGTTTTATTGTGGTATGCATGGTCATACTTTGAGTTCATATAATATTAGAATGCATGGTGTGCCATATGGACTGTATATGTTGATTTCTAAGCTATGGGAAAATATCCCAAGGTAACTAACATCAAGGAATCCAAGATCATTTAGATACCCAAAACATGCAAGTAAACTTATTTTGTAGGTGTGCCTAAGGACATATGGATATGAAATCATACTTGGACAAAAAAATGTTCTAGGCACATGATGGGTGGTAAGATCAAATTTTATTGACCTAACACCTAAGAAAAAGACAATGTCACTTATGGAGAAAATTGTCATAGTCAAATGCTTGAAGTTATAAGTGTGAGAGTTTTAGAGAGGTTTTTAGGTTTTGGAAGTGAGTGTATATTCAACATATTTTAGGTGCATTTACTCATTTGTACACATTGTTAGACTTTGGTATTAACATTTCTATTTGGTGTGTGATATAACCAAGAAGAAGAGAAATGGTTTTGGAATCCTGGTCAGAAGTGGCGAGGAGCCATTAGAAGCTAGGTTCATTGTACAAGAATCTTGATAGGAGAAGTTAGAAGTGGTGAGGAACCATTAGAAAAGGGTGAAGGCAAACCACTAGAAGATGAGTCCAAGATTGTCTTGGTGGAAGTGTGTTTGTAAAACATTTATGCCGTAGTGAAGAAAATCTCTCAAGATCAGTAGTGGAGGCCTAGATATAGTTTGCACGTGGACAAGCAAACAAACCAAGAGAAAAGCCATCGTCTTATTCTCTTTATACCTTAATTTTTTATGTTTTTGCATTGTTTGATGTACTTAACTTGACATTCATATCTTTCTGTGTTAATTGCATATTATGCTTTGTGCCATTAACTGCATATTATCATCTACTAGAATGCATACAAGTTTAGTCAAATATTTGTATCTTGGTGTTTAAAGAAAACAAGTTTTTTCATGAAACAAGAACTGGTTAATCGATTAAGTTATTGGGTTAATTGATTATATGCAAAATTAATTACTCGATTAAGACATCAGTTAAATTGATTAAACAATGAGGAAAATTATAGATTATCTTTTTCAATCGAGTAACGGTAATTGAGTATTGAACCATCTATTCACCCCCGTTCTCCAGGTGAAGTTTAGAGCCCTTGTGTATCAACACATGGATCTAACCATGGAAAATCAGAGGAGGAGTGATGCCTCATTGAGGAACTTAGAGACTTAAGTGTAATAATCTCACACTTGAGTCAAATCCAGAATACTCAACTAGAGGAGCCACCTACCAGGCTAGTAATAGTTGAACATCAACCTTCCACTCTAAAGGTTGATGAAGTACAAGGTAAAAGTGTGATGGTAAGTCCAAAATTCAATTATGAATTGGTTAGACCATGCATGCTAGGTAGTTACTAGGAAATTAAATTTAATATCAATTATCACATCATTGGAACTCATCCTCTCTTGAGAGTATTGGTAAGTAGTTATCCGAGTCCTAGGGGAATTTTCAAATTGATCAATTTAACTAATCTTAATGACTCTAGTTGGGAACAGTTAAATATCGTGAAACTACCATATTGACATATCAAAGTCATATTGTATTGGTTGCACCAGTTTCGTGATCCTTAAAGGTCACAAAGTAATATCAAGATGTAGACATTAAAGAAGTGTTTGATGGGAGGAAACCGATCATTTTAAAATTTCATTTATTTTATGTTTGTGTAATTTAAGTTTTCAAATTGTTTTATTTTTATAGATGAAAATCTGCAGGAACATGTACTGCAGAGCTAAAACTGACGCACCGAGGTGAGGAGATAAGGACAAAAAACTAACTGGATTGGGCATCATTACACAGAGCGTAGATATGTCATGCTCAGCGCAAGATCAAGGCTCACGAAGCGCAAATTATTCATTGAGAGCATGGAGGTAACAAAATTTTAATTTCGCTATTGTCTGATTTAAGCGCAAGAAGGGGATTTGATTTGATTTTTGCTACTGTAAGAAATGTGAAAGTTCAAAGTGTCAATAATAGCACTAACATGTCTATGCCTATGCTTTGATGAAGACAAGGTTTTAACAAAGCTTGAATATGGCTCAACAATCAATAGGCCTTATGCTCATTTGGTCATGTCTAGACTAGGATATAAATTGAGTCTATAATCTAAAGTAGTCTGGGATGCGTGCCGTAGTAAGTGAGTATAGGTTAGGTAAACCTAGATGCTAGTCTCTTAAGCCATCTTAATTGAACTATCATATTCATACGATACATCATCTAGTTAATTGTATGTTCATGCATTTATCATACATGTTATATGTGCATATTAGGCATAATATAATTGGTAAAGCATGTATGTTTATTGTGCATAACATATGAGAAGTTTACCATTTGAAACATATGCATAAATGTTCCAGTTAATCGATTAACGTGGTAACTTAATCGATTAACCTAACTGCTTTTCTATTGAATATGTGTTTTATGTTGAATATGTGTTTTCTATTTTAATTGATTTATGTGTCATTCTGTTGTCCCGTTAATCGATTAAATGGAAGTCTTAATTGATTAACTAGTATGTTATATGTTGTAACTGAAATCTGTTTTTGCTGTTATAACTGCTTAACTGTTTAACTATTTTTGCAACGGATGAAACCACTTATTCCTCATGCTATAAATACAAGGCATCACTCAGAAACCCATAGCATTGAATTCTATTGTATAGGGTTGTTTAGAGAGTATTTTGCATACGTATTTTACTGTGTTTTTGCAAGATAGTTGCATGTGTGAGAAGAGAGATTATGTTGTTTTTGCTGTAATATGCTTTCTGTATTTGCATATTTTCATATCCATTCTTATATTGCTCACATGATCATGCATTAGATTTTGATTGAGAGAAATCATTTGTATACTGATATTGATTAACTCATTTGAATATTGATGGCTTAAGTGG
>NC_032011.1:7682256-7683172 GCF_001865875.1 Lupinus angustifolius | reverse complement strand
TAGATTTCAAGAAGGGAGCGTCCTTTGTGCTTGTAATTGAATTGGTATTTGTATCCTTAATTCAATATTGTGAGGAAAGAAAATCTCCCTGATCCATAAGGGGAGGCCTAGATGTAGTTTGCAGTGGACCGCAAACGAACCAGGATAAAAATCCTTTTTGCACTGTTCTTTCTCTCTTTATCTTCTTTATGTTTCTTGCCTTGATAAATTGAATCTATAATTGAAAAGTCAGATATTTGTTTACTGCCATATACTTAATATTTGTGCATAAAAATATCTGAAGTATATTTATTCAATTGTGTTTTAATCAATGTGCAATTTACCTGTTCAGTCATTCTGTTCTGTATAATAGTTAATCGATTAAACTCTGATGTTAATCGATTAACTGAACTGGTTTTCCAGCAATTGGGTTTTGATTCAAGAAGTAGTAATCGTTAACCGCTACACCTATTCAACCCCCTCCCCTTCTAGGTGTTCCTAGACCACTGATACTTAACAAGTGGTATCAGAGCTAGTACGACGTACTAGCTCAACAGCATCCGCGTGATCCGAAGGGAATTAAAATGGGTTCCACCAACCCCTTTGGCGGTAATGGTGCATCCATTAACCTCCCTCCCATATTCAGTGGCGAGGGTTACGCATACTGGAAAGTCCAAATGAAAATATTCATTGAGGCTTTTAATTCGGATATTTGGGAATCCGTAATTAGTGGCCCCTTCGCCCCACTTCACAGAGTGGATGGCGAACCGAAAGAAAAGCCAAAAAGCCTATGGAATGATGAGGAGCGCAAGAAGGTCCAGTTCAACCTTCGCGCCAAGAACATCATTACATCGGCCCTATCCTATGATGAATTCTTTCGGGTGTCCCAATGTCAAAATGACAACGAAATGTGGGACACTTTACAAGTGACTCACGA
>NC_032011.1:7676129-7682156 GCF_001865875.1 Lupinus angustifolius | reverse complement strand
TATTTCGTATGCTACCGAGTGAATCAATCGGCGATATGCAAAAACGATTCACTCACATCATCAACCATCTTTTCGCTTTGGATAAGGTGTTCACCAAAGGAGAGCTCACTAATAAAGTCTTATGTTGTCTTGACAGGAGATGGCAACCTAAAGTAACAGCAATCATGGAGTCCAAGGATCTAGACTTCATGCCATTGGCAACACTCTTTGAAAAGCTTCCGGAACATGAGATGGAGCTTGGGCGTCTGACAATGCATGAGGAGTCTGATCGCAAGAAAGAAGGGAATCTCTCTCAAAGCTTCAACATCACAACCCATTGAAGAGATATATAATGGGAGCTTCAACATCAAAACCCATTGAAGAGATAAATAATGAAGACTCTGATTCATTCATTGACGGGGAAACGCTAAACCTCCTTGTACGAAAATTTGGAAATTTCTTGAAAAATAAAGGAGGACTTAGACGATTCCAAAAGAAAGAAGCGCGAGAATCAACAAAGAAAGGCAAGACAAAAGAGCGCTTCACTTGCCATGAATGTGATAAGCCAGGACAAATGAAGTATTAGTGCCCTAATTATCTGAAAAGAGTTGATTCAGAGAAGAGCAATCCCCGGGATTTCAAATCAAAGAAAGCCTACATCGTGTGGGATGTACCGGAGGAAGAAACAACATCAATCACCTCAGATGAAGAGGAGACCGCAAAGCTATGCCTAATGACCATTACAGATGAAGCTTCCGGATTAGGCAGCAAGGATACTTCATATGAGGTATACTCTGATACATCCTCTTCTTCTTCTGACTCTCCCTCATATGAAATATTATATAGTGCTTATGTTGAGATTCATGAAGAACTTAAAACATTAGCAAAGATAAGTAACGAAAGAAAAAGAATAATTTTGCTAAACTAACAAAAAAATAAGTCAAATGCATAAAGAATTAGATGAATTAAAACTAAAAAGAGAAACATTAGATCTAATTTTTTCTTGCGCTTCATGTGATTTCTCAAATAATAACTTATGTCAAAATGCTACTTTTTATGTGAAAATACTACTTGTGAGTCTTGCGAGGACTTGAAAAACGAAAATTTTAAATTGAATGACCATACAAATAGTAAAAACCAACTAGACACCTTGCTCAGCAAAACAAGAAATGTAGGTGACCATACAGGATTAGGATATGTCCACCCATCCCGTAAAAATAGACCATATAGGAGACCTCTAACACGTCAATACAGGAATTCAAATAAGCAAAACAGAGCTCCTACATGCCATTACTGTGGCACGTATGGTCATACTTCTCATTCATGTTATATCAGGAAATATGGGATACCTAGTGGTGTTTACGCTTGGGTAAGAAAGGGAGAGAACTCCCTAGTCAGTAACAAAAATGACCCAATATAATTTGGGTACCTGAGTCTAGAAGTTGATCTATATTGCAGGTATGTCTTCGAACACACGGAAAAAATTGGTATCTTGATAGCGGCTATTCGAGACATATGACTGGGGACAAGTCAAAATTCCTAGACTTGTCATTGAAAGAAAAGAGGTTCGTCACTTATGGAGACAACAACAAAGGAAAAATCTTGGGCACCGGGAAAATTGGCAACTCAACACATGCAATCATCGAGAACGTTCTTTACGTAGAAGGTTTGGAACACAACCTATTGAGTATAAGCCAATTATGCGACAAAGGTAAACACTATGTCTTTTGATTCTGACTGTTGTATCATTCGTGATAAATTATCTAATAACGTTAAATTTGCCGAACATCGAGTAAATAATATTTATATGGTTAATCTGGAAGATGTCACTTCCCTTTTCACAAAATGTCTTATTTCAAAAGAAGATGACATCTGGCTTTGGCATAAACGCGTCGCTCACATTCATGTGAAGCATTTAGAAAAACCATGTGTCAGAAATGTAAACAAGTCAGGAGTTCTTTTAATAAAAAGAATGTGATATCCACTACTAGACCATTGGAGCTTCTCCATATGGACTTATTTGGACCATCACAAATTATGAGTTTTAGTGGAAGCTATTACGCCTTAGTTATTGTCGACGATTTTTCTAGATTCACTTGGACTCTATTTTTAGCATCAAAGAGCGATGCCTATAAATCTTTTAAATATATGGCCAAGCAAATTCAAAACCAGTCTAACCTAAAAATTATTTACATTCGACCTGACCATAGCGGAGAATTCGAAAATCATAAATTTAATAAATTCTGTGATAAACATGGTATTACGCATCAGTTCTCAGCACCTCGTACCCCTCAACAAAATGGAGTTGTTGAGAGGAAAAATAGAGTTCTAGAAGAACTCGCAAGGACCATGCTAAATGAAAACAAGGTCCCAAAGTATTTATAGGTTGATGCAGTTCATACAACATGCTATATAATTAATAGAGTATTCTTAGACCTACTTCTTCAAAAACTCCCTATGCTGATGCAGTTCACATAACATGCTATATAATGATGAAACCTACGCTCATGTAGCCAGACTTGAGGCCATTAGGATGCACTTGTCATTTGCATCAATCATGAACTTTAAAAAATTTCAAAGGGATGTTAAAAGTGCCTTTTTAAATGGATATATTCAAGAGGAGGTGTACGTAGACCAACCACCAGGGTTTGAAAACTTCAAATACCCGAACCATGTATATAAACTCAAAAAGGCCCTTTATGGCCTAAAACAGGCTCCTAGAGCCTAGTACGACAGATTGAAGTTCATTCCTCCTAGAAAAAGGGTTCGAAAGAGGTTTGGTCGACACCATTCTATTCATCGGTAGATCTGATAATCATGTTTTACTCGTACAAATATATGTTGATGATTTTATCTTTGGATCTACTAATGACATCATTTATAAGGAGTTTTCTGAGTTGATGCAGGGGGAGTTTGAGATGTCAATGATGGGTGAGCTGACCTTCTTTATTGGACTTCAAATCAAACAAATGGAAAGCGACATCTTCATCCATCAGTCGAAGTATTGCAAGGAATTATTAAAGAAGTTCGACATGGAGAAATGTAAGGATGCATCTACACCTATGGCATCTGCATGTTATCTGGACAGAGATGAAAAGGGAAAAGCGATTGAGGTAACTAAATATCGTGGGATAATCGGCTCTTTATTATATTTAACTGATATCCGCCCCGATATTATGTTTAGTGTGTGCATGTGTGCTAGATTTCAAGCTTTACCTAAAGAATCACATTATATTGCTATGAAACGCATCATGAGATATCTAAAAGGATCTATTCATATAGGATTATGGTATCATAGGGATGCCTCACTATCCTTGGTAGGTTACTCTGACTCCGACTTTGTTGGGTGTAAGTTGGATCGCAAAAGCACTAGTGGGACTTGTCATCTATTAGGCAGCTCCCTAGTTGCATGCCACAGCAAAAAGCAAGTGTGCGTTGCTTTGTCCACCGCTGAAGCGGAATACATTGACGCTGGCGTGTGTTGCGCTCGAATCCTTTGGATGAAGCAGCAACTTAAGGACTTTGGGCTTATATAGAAAAGATCCTTATTAAATGTGATAACACAAGTGCCATTAAGCTCTTCAAGAATCCCGTTTTGCATTCTAGAACTAAGCATATTGAAATAAGGCATCATTTCTTGCGTGATCATGTTCAAAAAGGTGATTGTATTTTAGAATTTGTTGAAACAACTAAACAACTAGCAGATATTTTCACCAAGCCCCTCTCACAAGATACGTTCTATGTTCTTCGAAGAGAACTATGAATCCTTGATGAAAAATATCTTGTTTGAGTTTCATGATCTCCTCTTTTAATGCTTTGTAAATGATGATTGAATGCTCATGATCCCATCTTATAAATCCATGATTTTGTGCTTAACTACTCTAAATATATGTGATAGCTTATACATCAAATTATCCAATTAAGTTTGAAATCCATGCATGCTTTTAAAACCATCCAAAACGCTGAAACTAATGCATTTAATCGATTAAGTAACTCATTTAATCGATTACCAGGGGCAAAATTCTTAAAATTGTTACTTTCAGCTCAGGTTTAATCGATTAAGAGATGTTGTTAATCGATTAACGACATCAGTATAACAGGAACATAAGCATTTCTAGACACTTTTCAAAACACAATTCATCCCCTTTTCTCTCAAATCTCAGAGGAACAAGTCCAACATCATCCTAAGCTTAATCCTAGCTCTAAACCAAATCACCCCATTGCTTTTTCCCTCCATAAACCATATCCCTCATCTCCTATTTCCAAGCATTCGTTTTTCCCTAAATTCAGAACCTCACCCTAGGTTTATCACTCAACCTTCCTTTAAGCCTCCATCACGGTTCAGTGTTTACTCACTATGGATAAAGGACGTGGAAAGAGAATCAAGTCAACCGCACAACGTCCACTGTGTGCTCCAAAAGTAATGCCTCCTCCACAACCAAGCCAGAACCGCAGGGACCCATACTATTCTCTAATTCTACAAGATACTAGGTTGCAAAAATTTCAGGGAAGAAAACCCACCTACATCCAGTTTGCGAATGTGACTTGGCTTGCTGAACAGAACTTTGAATTTCCGCATGGCTTACAAGCTCAAGGGGTTGTCCCCTTCTTGGAACTGAAAGGTACTATTTACCCTACTCTAGTTAGGGAGTATTACGCAAATTTAAGATACAAAGATGGGAAATTTTGGTCTATGATAGCTGGAAAACTGTTTGAGATTAACGAATAAATTTTTATGAATGTGGGTGGTTTAGCTTTTTCTGGTGCTAGTCTAAGTGATTGTAGTTGGGCAAATGACAACTCATTTGATATTGTTGAAATGTATCAGTCATGTTTGCGTAGACCTCAACTTTATGTCCATGGCGAATTGACCAAAGCTGGGTCACTGTCCGTTGAAAACTGACTCCTACACTACTTGATTGCCTACATACTGATTCAGAGAAATACAAATCATGCACAACTCACCGTGAATGATTTGAGGTTTATGTTTGCTATGAAGGAGAACATCATGATAAACTGGCCTGATGAAATTTTGAAGGTCATGTATAGCGTCTCAGTCTCTCAATCAAGACTACTTCCGTATAGTATCTTCATATCCCGAATAATTGACTATCTTCACATTGATATTGAGGATACTATGGTAACGGACTGATCAGACAAGGATCACTTGATTGGTGAGAGTTTAATTCACAAGATTGGCATCTACAAGTATGGCAACACTTGGCAATATCAAGAGGACTTCAACAATGCTAACCTTGATCCTTCCGGTGAAGAAGATCAAGACATGAATCAAGAGCTATTTGCTGCAACTTAGGGGGAGTATTCAGGACATGCATCTCAAGAACCTACGTTTGGACAAGCTTATATTGATGTTATAGAACAACGTCTCAATAATAGCATGGACCTTCATTTTCAGTCTCTCAAGGATTCATATCATACAGATTTGATTGGAACATTTTGAGGAACGTCAGAATGCATATATTGACAACCATTACCAATCCTTGCGGGACCATATTCAGCCTGTTAATGAGTCTGAGAATAGAAGAAGGATTGTTGAGTTCAACAAGCTGAGTGTCTTCGTCAAGGGTGGTTGTAGCTCGTCAACTCCTGACAACCAGAATCCTCCATCTCATCCTTAGATAGGAACCCTTAGAGCCGTAGTTTAGTCCTCCTAGCTAATGGACTTTGTTGATCCTATTTCCTCTTGAGATCTTATGTTTTGTGTTGCGTTACTATTTTATTTGGATTGTAATAACTCATATCTACTGCTGATCTACAGTTTTAGGAATATGATTTCAAATTATCTCGTTTATACTTGCTTGATTAATTATGTCCATATAGCACCTTACATTGTTTGAAATGAATCTTGATCATAATTGGTATATGTAATTATGTTGACTGATTATGCCTATTTTAATCTGCTTAAATATATCAAATACGTAATCATTCCATGCTTGATTTGCTTATGCATAACCCCTCATGTCATTCAAACTGTTCTGTGGCTATCTTGTGTTAATTTAATCGATTAACAGTTTCACTTAATCGATT
>NC_032011.1:7645690-7676029 GCF_001865875.1 Lupinus angustifolius | reverse complement strand
TACATACCCAAGGTTAATTGATTAATTTCAGTCTGTCTTAACCATAATAACTCTTCTAACTTTTGACTAGAATTGAATATATTTATCTTTTTGATAATATCAAAAGGGGGAGAAAGATTGCTTGTTGTGCTATATATATTTTGCAGGTTTGTATAGTAGTTTTTTGCAGGTTGTTAATCGATTAACTGGATTGTTTTTCCAACAATTGGGTTTTGATTCAAGAAGCGGTAATCGTTAACCGCTACACCTATTCAACCCAAGTTTTAGAGATCCTAGATTTCAAGAAAGGAGCGTCCTGTGTGCTTGTAATTGAATTGGTATTTGTATCCTTAATTCAATATTGTGAAGAAAGAAAATCTCCCTTATCTAGAAGGGGAGGCCTGGATGTAGTTTGAAGTGGACCGCAAACGAACCAGGATAAAAATCATTTTTGCACTGTTCTTTCTCTCTTTATTTTCTTTATGTTTCTTGACTTGATAAATGGAATCTGTAATTGAAAATTTGGATATTTGTTTAGTGTCATATACTTAATATTTGTGCATAAAAATATCTGAAGTATATCTGTTCAATTGTGTTTTAATCACTATGCAATTTGCAGGTTTAGTCATTCTGTTCTGTACAATAGTTAATCGATTAAACACTGATGTTAATCGACTAACTGGATTGTTTTTCCAACAATTGGGATTTGATTCAATAATCGGTGATTGTTAACCGCTACCCCTATTCAACCCCCCCCCCCCCTTCTAGGTGTTCCTAGACCACTGATACCTAACAAAATGCGTTGAGTGCAACCCTCTTCACTTAGTGCACCACTCGTTCGCTTGGGGCCGCCCAAGCTAATTAATTGAGTGTGAGAATCTAAGCATACACAATCAGAGCATGCTCCACATAGAGCATGGTGATTATAATATTATATATTATGATGGATGCACCGATGTGGTTAACATTACCCTTGATTTTAGCAACCTTGCATTGAGTGCAACTACTCACGCCCAACCTTAAAAATTCAAATCTATTGTGCTAAGCTCCATGCCAAGCTCCGTTTCAAGAGCTCTCGTTCCTTCAAACCTTTCTAAAACACAATTGACTGATACCATGGCCCTCAAAAGAGTTAGAAATGAGAATGAAAGCCGAAAGAATTCATGCCTCTTGCAAGAACAATCTAGTGTTGGGGGATTCGACTCCTCTTGATTCCACAACCAGAGATATTTCTAGAAATATCAGGAGGAGGATAATCGAAAAATCCTTTATGAGCGAAGAATCGAGTTGGAATCGGGGGGGGGGGGTATGACCCTTTTTTTCTTAAAGTCTGATGAGTGTGAAATTTTGCTACATTTGTACTACATTTAACTTGAATTCTATGAAATAATTAGGACTTTAGGATAGTTTGCCTTTATTTCTCTTTGTTCAGGTTGAGTGTGAGTTCTTATTTATGTTGTTCTCGATAAATAGATTAAAGCCAAAAAGAGTAAACATTGGATGCAAGAGAATGGAAGTAGGTGTTAAGACAATGGGACGACAAATTGAAGAACCAAAAGAAGTTCAGAACATTGAGTCGGGCACAGTAGAAGTCGTCATTGAGCCAAGGTGGAAGGGAATAAACTTAAAGTGAAGGCATGACACATGACTCGGTCGTGCTTTAGCCCGTGGTTGTGTGTAAATTGAAGAAATTACATCCTTGACTCAGAGAGGAACACGGCTAGGCCATGCTACCACCCATGGTCATGCCCGACCACCCACGACCGTGGACGACCAAACTACTAGAAACCAACCCTTCGAAGGCATCAGATTTGGAGGCATCAAAAATCAACCCTTTGGATAACTACATGGAAGGCATTAGAAACCAACCCTTTGGAGGCATCAGAAACAAACCCTTTGAATAACTACATAAAAGGGATCGGATTTGCCAATTGTGAATTAAATTTGGTTAAATAAAGTTTTTGTTTCAAAATTTTTAATGAACTTACCAATATGAGAAACTTAGGCCAAACAAAATAAGGGTTCTGATCTGAATTGATAATTTTAAAAACCATTTTTTTTCATGAGTGCATAATTTTATATGATTGTACATTCTAGAACTTGATTTGTGAGCATTTCCTGTTTGAAGTCTGTTTGCATGCATTAATACGATAGATGCAATTAGGACTTTTCTTTTTTACCTTCAACCGCTTGATATAAACATTGAAAACCAATTAGCCACCCACTTTTGAGAGAAGAGAGACCTTAGTTCTTGCACTTGTTATGACTCAAAGACTTAGCGATGATTTGAACTTATTTATGACTACCCTATCTTAATGTCTGGATTGTTTCAAAAATATAAAGATAAAGTTTGATATTTTGGGTCATGGTTTCGATATTATCATTAATACTTGATTGTGAGAGTGTCCATATGACTTTCTTGAGGACAAGCAAGAGATAAGCTTGAGGGGATTTGATGAGTGTGAAATTGAGCTACATTTGCATTACATATAACATGCATTCTATGACATAATTAGGACTTTAGGATAGTTTCTAGCCTCTATTTCTCTTTGTTTGGGTTGAGCCTGCGTTCTTGGTTATGTTTTACAAGATAAATAGATTAAAGCCAAAAAGATTAAAGATTAGATGCAAGAGAACGGAAGTAGGCGTTGAGACAATGGGAAGACCAATTGAAGAACCAAAAGAAGTTCAGAGCATGGAATCAAGCATAATAGAAGTCATCATTGAGCCTGGACCAAAGAGAAGCAACTTGAAGTGAAGGCACAACACATGGCCAAGTTGTACTTGTTCCCACGACCGTGTGTAAATTGAAGAAATTGTGTCCTCGACTCAAAGAGGAACACGGTCAGGCCTTGCCACCACCCACGGCTGTGCCCCACCATCCACGATCGTGAACATCCAAACCGCTAGAAACCAACCCTTTGGAGGCATCAGATTCAGAGGCATCAGAAACCAACCCTTTGGATAACTACATTAAGGGCATATGAAACCAACCATTTGGAGGCATCAGAAACCAACTCTTTGGATAACTACATGAAAGACATCATATTTGGTACTTGTGAATTAAAATTGGTTAAATAAAGTCTTTTATTCATAATATTTGTTGAACTTACCAATGTGAGACACTTGGGCCAAACACAATAAGGGTTTTGATCTGAATTAATAATTATAAAAACCATTTTTCTTTCATGAGTGCATAATTTTCTATGATTGTACATTCTAGAACTTAATTTGTGACTATTTCAAGTTTGAAGTTTATTTGCATGCATTAATATGATATAGGCAATTAGGACTTTTCTTTTTTACCTTCAACCGCTTGCTATAAACATTAAAAACCAATTAGTCGTCCAATTTTGAACCTGAACTTTAAAAAGAATCATAGGTACTCAAATAAGGATTTTAAGGTAATTTGAGATATTTGGTTGAAGCAATGGAAAAGGTAAAAAAAAAAAGGACCATGTGTGTAGTGAAAGAATCCACAAAAAGTTGAAAAAGAAAAAAAATCATCCTTTTCTCTTATAGAAAATCATAAGAATAAACAAAAAAGTGAAAAGTACAAAGTGAAATGAAAGAGAAAGGATAGAAAAAGTATATTGTAAAGAGAAGGGTTGATCAAAAAAGGATCATATGATTGAATAAGGCCTATAAAGAGAATGTCAATGCTTCAATTATATGTCTAAAAAGTTTTAAGTATTTTGGAGAACAATTTGTAAGCCTTTTGAATTTCCCTTTCTTTGTTTACCCCACCTTGACTTATTCACCTTGGCCCCATTACAACCATTTAAATACCTCTTGATTATTGCATGCATTCAAATACAGTCAGTAGTAATTTGATCTATAGTAAAACCTATGGTAATGATGTTGTTTGATACCTAAGATTTTTTTGTGAATAATGAGTGTGTGTAATATGAATGATGTTGTTTGATACTAAGAAGGCATAAGAATAAGAGTTGGGTGATTGTGAGAATTATACGCTGCTTTATATGAACTTGCACTAGATTACACTATTGGGTTTGTCTGAATCTCTATATTTGCTAAGTGATTATGATACATGAATAGGATCAAGGCAGTTGTTTCTTTAAACTCACTTGGCCAAACACTAACCAAAGTACATGATTATCCCTTGCCAAGCCCATTTGAGCCTTGAATGTGTATTAATTGGAACCTTATGCTAGAGTTATCTATGTAGCCTACTTCTAGTAGGATAAGAGAGCTAAGTGTTACAGTCATGTTATATGCTAAGTTGGGGAGAAGGAAATACATGTATGAAAGAAAAGTGGGAAATAAGTGTTGTAGTACACCATTCATCCCATGACAAATAAGTTATGTAAGACCCCGCACAAAAGAGCTAAAGAATGAGAAAAAGGGATGAATGGTGGATGAAAGAAATGAAAAAGGAAATTACAAACAAAACACTTGCAGTACAAGTAGAAATTGATGCATATGTTAGAATTAGCTCTCTAAGCCTATTAGAACTTGTGTATCCGGAAAAACCATGTTGCTTGTAGCTCAGCCACATTACAACTAAAACAAAGACCTTAGTGATCCATATTGAAACTTTTGCAGCTAATTGCATGAGATGTATGCCAAATTTGATTCCATGTTATCTTTGTGCATAAGTTGAGAGAAACACACATAGACTTATACATGAGTTCACCTTATGATGTCTTTCTTAGTTGACAAACAATTTGATTGCATGCTTGTTGAAAGAATTTTATCTTGCTTGCTTATTGAAGTGCAAGTTTCTGATTGATTTATTTAATGACAGGTCGATTCGTTGTTCGCCATCTCGGCTTTGTTGGAATAAATTCCTAAGTCGGAATAATGGTTTCAAGAATGTTCCTTTAATCAAAAACTTAGCTTAATTGAATTATTAACAATTTCATACCATATCAGCTTTGTTGGATTAATTCCAACGTCAGTATAATGGTATGAATTTAGCAATTTAATACAAGTGATAATGAGTAATATTTATTTTTTTGTTTCCCTTTATTAACCAAATTACTTCCTTATGGAAGGCTGGTAAGGAATAAATAAATAAAGCAATAAATAAATGTTAGTTGCAAAATTTAAAAGACATAAAATAAATGTTAATTGTGGAAAATAAATGACAGAAAATAAAAGTTAGTAGTTAGATCACTCATTATAACTGTGTATTTTTCCTTTTCACAAAGATACAATTTATGAATTAAATTGCACTTTGATTCAAGTATTCTTTCTTTGTCAACAAATAAAATTGATAAGTTGACACTTTACTATTTTACATTTGCATATCTTTCAAGATTCAATTGTAGTATAGTATAGGGTTATGTCGAACCACAAGGAATTGCCTAATAGGAATATACTCGTACTTTGTATCTTTTATCAAAAGTAATAAAGTAACAATTAAAGTTGTTTTTGTGATTTTATCAACTAAAAAACGTGAAAAAGTAAAGAACTAACTATTTACAAATTCAAGAAGGGAAACTTGATTTGAAAGATGGAATTATTTCTTGACTCAATTGATTTTGAAAACATTAAAATTTATGTTTATAATTTTGGTTAATTCCACAAATCATTTCTAAATCCTTCATCTAGTGTCCTAGAATGATAAGATGGCTTTCAAACCTTATGTAATGCACTAAATAATTGTTAAGTGTCACTCGTCGGAGTAGGTTGTCACACCCTACTTCAGGCTCAATTAACTTTATTTAGCCTTGAACATAAGTTGCTTAAAATAGATGCTTGATGTGGCAAGTGAACTAAGGTGTAGGTTATACTTTTTAGTTCACTTGTCAACACTTTAAGAAGAAGCATTTTTGGATCTTTAAATCAAGTTTTAGGTGATCAAGCTAAAACCGCATTAAGAACTTCGTAAAGAATCAAACCTTAACCAAAAGTAATAACTTGAATGAATTGAATTCAAAAGATGATAAATTAAAGAGAAGAAATTACACCATAATCCAAGTCAGCGTGTAGGAGCATGAGCCATCTATTCAAGGATGAGATGCTTTTTGGAACCAAGTGAGATTACAAAGTTATGTTTTTGTATCACATTTTCCATCTCATTTCTCCTCTTGAATTAAAAAAAACTACAAAAGAAACTTATCTAAAGTACTTTGGAGTAGAAAATCTCCAAGAAATTACAAGAAGAAAATGTAGAAGAAGAGAAGAATTCGGTTTCTTAGAGAGAGTATGAGGAATGGAAAGTATGTATGTGTGAATGAGAATGAATAAATTAAGCCTTAAAGTGCCTCCTATTTATAGGAGTTCTCTGCCACCGCCAAGCTCCTCTCTTTGACCACCAAGCTTCTGACCAAACCCTTCAGCATGGGTTTGGTCACTTGACCAAACAACTTGGTCACCTGCTTGGGGCTGAGTCACGCAAGCTAGTTATGAGCTATTGGCCTAGCTATTGCAATCTACCTCTGAAAAGCCTATGGAGGCTACTTGGAGTGAGGTCATACATGAAGTCATGGTTGCTTGGTGGCTAAGTCAACTTGACCAAGTTGTTGGGTATACATCGCCAAGCTCTTATGTGGCACCGCTAAGCTGTCTGCTTGAGTAGCTTTGACCGTGTTAATGGTGATGTGGCATTCTTCTTGCTGGTCTGATCTGGTGTGTGAATCCAAGATGGGTGGTACAAGTGCTCTGCTAAGCTGTGTACTTGAGCAGGTTGGCTTGTGTTAGGCTTGTGTTCTGACCGTTTCAGGTTGGGTCTCACTGTGCTAGGTTGGGCAACTATGTGAGCAACTTTTCTTTGACTTCAATTTCTTCCAACCAGGACCAAGTTTCATAGTCATGCTTAAGTTTAAGCATGCACCTTACCATGCTTAGTTTTAAGCACACATGTGACATGTACTTTGGCTTGATTTCTTCAAGGTGAAGCAAGCTTTCTTTCTTCAAGCCTAAGCATTATTTTTGGTCCAATTTCCTACCAAACTCAAAGAAAACTTGGACAAGAGGTGATCAAAAATCATATTATTCAAACACACAAGATTTACTTAAAAAGTACTGAATTAAGTTGGTTTTCACATTTTTGCATAGGATAAGTGCCATGAAAAGTGTATGAGAATTAGGTATTTTTGGCACTTATCAACTCCTCCAACTTAAGACTTTGTTTGTCCCCAAACAAAGGTAAAATAACAACTACTTGGCTTTGGAAAAATTAATGTTGGACAAGATCAAAACTATGCATCATTCTTTAAGGTTTCATGATATGTGTTTATGATTATCTGATTTTGACTCATAATGCTTCAAAATAAGAATGAACACTTCTTTTCAAAAATTCATTTAGCACTTCACTTATAAAAAATGTTATTAATCAAAGAGATGCATTTTCACACACGGTTCAAGAATGGAACCAAATGGGTTAGTATTTCACTCAAAACTCAACTTGTTTGGTTTGGAAAATTTTAATTTTGTTTTTCTTCTCAACACTTACTTTAATTGCACAATTTTTTCAAGGATCACTAAGGTCTTCCTTAGGTTGTAATGAGGCCTGACTATCAAAGAAAATTCATTTTTCAAGATATTAAAGAATACTTCCAAAGTTAAAAGAGAGCAAAAAATTGATTTGTCTTTTTAAATACACAATCTTTTTCAACTTTTTCATCTTTCTTCTTTTTTCCTTTCCTCGTTCTTTTTCTTGACCTTTTTGTTGTAACTTTTCTTGATTTTTCTCAATCTATTTTTACTCCTTTTTGTTGTGGCAACATTTCTTTACATTTTTTGATTTTGTAAAGAGATTGAGAATTTTCCTTTCAAACACTTTGGTACATGGCCAACCAATCCCCCCAACTTAATTTTTTTCATCAACCTACATTTTTGAAAATATGCTCTCTTTTTACTTAGAAAAGTATAGGACATTTCATTTTTTGTTTTTCCATATTAGGCTCAAGCGTTGTGTTTGAAAAATGATTTTTCTTTTTAAGGCTCAAAAGGGGTTAACAAAGGATGTTCCTATTTTTGGTTGGTCATTTTTGGTCAAGTGGCTCATTCTATTTGAAAGAACTTCCCTTGATCATTTCCTATCAAATTGTGTGCAATCAAGTAAAGAAAGATTCAAACAAAATCAATTGTGCAAAACCAAAAAGTTTCTCACTAAGCTTACATAATAATTGTGTTTGGCTTACACTCCCTCACATGGTTGGTATATGTACAACTCTTTGATTTTCAAACAAATTCACAAGTTCATGATAAATTATTTTCCAAAAAGTTTGTATTCTATCAAAGCTATTACATTATGAATTATTCACACAAAAATTTAGATTTTGAACTCATGTTGTTAATACAAAGTCATTGATCTTGTTTAAAAATTTAAGCCAAGTTGTGTCATCTACTAAGTTTAGTTTCAACAATTTCACTTTTTAAACAAATTATCAAAATGAAACTAATATAAACACACAACTTAAAAAATTAAACACACTAAAAAATTAAATCAAGTAAACACACTAAAAACCAAACAAACACACTAACGAAATTTTAAAAACACACCAAAATGAATTTCTTTCAAAATGTTATACACACTCCCCCAACTTAAGTTCTTGACTTGTCCTCAAGTCAGTTTGAAAAATATTTTAAGAAAGTTTGTGTAAAATTTTGAAAGAATAAAAATTAAAAACTAACCAAACTTTTTAGGAGAACTCAGAATTTCATTCTCCTTGATTTTACTATCTTCTCCAAGATAGTGGTGCCTTTAGAGCAAACTCATTTTTTTTGTATTTGTTTTTGGACTTGTTTTCCTGTAAATCATTAGAACTTGCAATTTATTTTTCCTTGAGGTTAGTCTAACAATTTACATGAGTTTTTTAATGTCTAAAACATTATGTTCATGAATAAAATTTGATTAACATAAATTCCAATCAAACAGCATGCATTTTTCATGAAAATGATGTTTAGAAAAATTGTTTCAAGTCCAATTCATAAGTGGAAATACAAAAAGAATTTTATAGAATCCCAAACAGCAAGATATCAATTCAAACAGCAACAAATAAATCCATTCAGAAGTTAAATTGATAAAGGGAAATACAAAAAAAAAATTACAAAATCCCATACAGCAGAATATCAATTCAAACAGCAACAAATAAATTCATTCAGAAGTTCATGAATTTATTTCGTTAAAGGGTAAACCAAACAGCAATTAGTAAACCAAATAATACACCTTTTTAGGAGTTCTCAAATTTGGAAAAATAATTTTTTGCACAAATTTATCAAGCATGCTCTTAGTTTTTAAAAATTTATTACTCAATTTTAAAATCATCAACTAAAGCATGTTTATGGAGATGTAGGTTGAAATATCACAAAATAAAATATGTGCATCAAAAAGTGCATGGTGAATACTTAACCTTTAAGGATTGGAGTAGCTTCCCTATTTGGAATTTTGAACATTCGGCTTCTTCATTTTGTTTTAAAATCTAGCCACTAATCCTTGTTGATTTCAATCCCCTTCATGTTATTCTTTTGAAAAAGTTGATGAGGGGTACCTCTACATCACCTAAAAAATTTATAACAACGATAAAGGTTTCTTAACTAGTGGGTATTCACTCCACTAGTTCCAACTTTTCTTTCTTTTTGTGTTTTTGATTTATCATTGTACAAAATAGAAAATAAATTGAAAGAAAGGTGTTCAAAAAGAAAATTAAATTTATACAAAGAGAAAAGAAAATTGTATTTACAATTACTAATGATAGAAAATATAAGTATGAATTTCTATTATCTAGCAATTCCCTGGCAGCGGCGCCAATTTGTTGAAAGAGTTTTATCACGCTTGCTTATTGAAGTGCAATTTTCTAATTGATTATTTAATCACATGTCAATTATTTGCTCACTATCTCGACTTTTTTGGAATAAATTTCAACGCTGATATAATGGTTTCAAGAATGTTCCTTTAATCAAAAACATAGTTTTATTGAATTATTAACAATTTCATACTATCTCGACGTTGTTGGATCAATTCCAACGCCAATATAATGGTATGAATTTAGAAATTTAATACAAGTGATAATGAGTGATATTTATTTTTGTTTTCCTTTATTAACAAAATGACTTCCTTATGGATTAACAAAATGACTTTCTTAGTAAAAGTTAGTAGTTATATCACTCATTATAATTGTGTATTTTTCCTTTTCACAAAGATACAATTTATGAATTAAGTTGTACTTTCATTCAAGGTTTCTTTCTTTGTCAACAAATAAAATTTAAAGTTTAACACTTTACTATTTTACAATTACATCTCTTTCAAGATTAATTGTAGTATAGTATAGGGTTATGTCGAACCACAAGGAATTGCCTAATAGAAATGTACTCATACTTTGTATCCTTTATCAAAAGTAATAAAGTAACAATTAAAGTTGTTTTTGTGATTTTATGAACTAAGAAACATGAAAAAGAAAAGAAATAACTATTTACAAATTCAAGAAGGGAAAATTGATTTGAAAGATGGAATTATTTCTTGACTCAATTGCTTTTGTAAACATTAAAAGTTATATTTATACTTTCGGTTAATTCCACATGTCATTTCTAAATCCTTCATCTAGTGTCCTAGAATGATAAGATGGCTTTCAAACCTTATGGAATGCACTAAATAATAGTTAAGTGTCCCTTGTCGGAGTAGGTTGTCACACCCTACTTTAGGCTCCATTAACTTTATTTTGCCTTGAACGTAAGTTGCTTAAAATAGATGCTTGATATGGCAAGTGAACTAAGGTGTAGGTAATACTTTTTAGTTCACTTGTCAACACTTTAAGAAGAAGCATTTTTGGATCCTTAAATCAAGTTTTAGGTGATAAATCTAAAATCGCATTAAGAACTTCGTAAAGAAACAAAACTTAACCAAAAGTAATAACTTGAATGAATTGAATTCAAAAGATGACAAATTAAAGAGAAGAAATTAGACCATAATCCATGTCAGTATGTGCATGACCCATCTATCCAAGGATGAGATGCTTTTTGGTCGCAAATGAGGTTACCAAATTATGTTTCGATATCACATTTGCCATATCCTTTCTCATCTTGAATTAAGAAAAACTACAAAAGAAACTTACCAAAACTACTTTGGAGTAGAAAATCTCCAAGAAATTACAAGAAGAAAATGTGGCAGAGAAGAAATCGGTTTCTTATAGAGAATATAAGGAATGGAAAGTATGAATGTGTGAATGAGAATGAATGAATTAAGCCTTAAAGTGCCTCCTATTTATAGGAGTTCTCTGCCACTGCTAAGCTCCTCTCTTTGACCGCCAAGCTGCTAACCAAACCCTTCAACTTGGGTTTGATCACTTGACCAAACAGCTTGGTCACCTGCTTGGGGCTGAGTCACGCAAGCTAGTTATGAGCTATTGGCCCAGCTATTGCAATCTACCTCTGAAAAGCCTATGGAGGCTACTTGGAGTGAGGTCATACATGAAGTCATGGTTTCTTGGTGGCTAAGTCAACTTGACCAAGTTGCTGGGTATACATCGCCAAGCTCTTCTGTGGCACCGCTAAGCTGTCTGCTTGAGTAGCTTTGACCGTGTTAATGGTGATGTGGCATTCTTCTTGCTGGTCTGATCTGGTGTGTGGTTCCAAGATGGGTGGTACAAGTGCTCCGCTAAGCTGTGTACTTGAGCAGGTTGGCTTGTGTCAGGCTTGTGTTCTGACCGTTTCAGGTTGGGTCTGACTGTGCTAGATTGGGCAACTATGTGAGCAACTTTTCTTTGACTTCAATTTCTTCCAACCAGGACCAAGTTTCATAGTCATGCTTAAGTTTAAGCATGCACCTTACCATGCCTAGTTTTAAGCACACATGTGACATGTACTTTGGCTTGATTTCTTCAAGGTGAAGCAAGCTTTCTTTCTTCAAGCCTAAGCATTATTTTTGGTCCAATTTCCTACCAAACTCAAAGAAAACTTGGACAAGAGGTGATCAAAAATCATATTATTCAAACAAACAAGATTTACTTAAAAAGTGTTGAATTAAGTTGGTTTTCACATTTTTGCATAGGATAAGTGCCATGAAAAGTGTATGAGAATTAGGTATTTTTGGCACTTATCAACTCCTCCAACTTAAGACTTTGTTTGTCCCCAAACAAAGGTAAAATAACAACTACTTGGCTTTGGAAAAATTAATGTTGTACAAGATCAAAACTATGCATCATTCTTTAAGGTTTCATGATATGTGTTTATGATTATGTGATTTTGACTCATAATGCTTCAAACTAAGAATGAACACTTCTTTTCAAGAATTCATTTAGCACTTCACTTATAAAAAATGTTATCAATCAAAGAGATGCATTTTCACACGTGGTTCAAGAATGGAACCAAATTGGTTAGTATTTCACTCAAAACTCAACTTGTTTGGTTTGCAAGAATTTAATTTTGTTTTTCTTCTCAACACTTACTTTGATTTCACAAATTTTTCAAGGATCACTAAGGTCTTCCTTAGGTTGTAATGAGGCCTGACTATCAAAGAAAATTAGTTTTGCAAGTTATTCAAAAATACTTCCAAAGTTAAAAGAGAGCAAAAATTGATTTGTCTTTTTAAATACACACTCTTTTTCAACTTTTCACCTTTCTTCTTTTTCTTCCTTTTCTTGACCTTTTTGTTGTAACTTTTCTTGATTTTTCTCAATCTCTTTTTACTTTTTTTTTTGGAGCATTTTTCTATTTTGTAAAGAGATTGAGACTTTTCCTTTTGAACACTTTGTTACATGGCCAACCAATCCCCCCAACTTAATTTTTTTCATCATCCTACTTTTTTGAAAATGCTCTCTTTTTACTTAGAAAAGTGTAGGAGATTTCATTTTTGTTTTTCCATATTAGGCACAAGGATTATGTTTGAAAAATAAATTTTCTTTTTAAAGTTCAAAACGGTTAATAAAGGACGTTCCTATTTTTTGTTGGTCATTTTTGGTCAAGTGGCTCATTCTATTTGAAAGAACTTCCCTCGATCATTTCCTATCAAATTGTGTGCAACCAAGTAAAGAAAGATTCAAACAAAATCAATTATGCAAAACCATAACGTTTCTCACTAAGCTTACATAATAATTGTGTTTGGCTTACACTCCCTCACATGGTTGGTTTATGTACAACTCTTTCATTTTAAAACAAATTCACAAGTTCATGATAAATTATTTACCAAAAAGTTGGTATTTTATCAAAGGTATGACATTAAGAACTATTCACACAAAAATTGAGATTTTCAACTCATGTTGTGAATACAAAGTCATTGATCTTGTTTAAAAATTTTAGCCAAGTTTTGTCATCTACTAAGTTTAGTTTCAACAATTTTACTTTTTATACAAATTATCAAAAGGAAACTAAAGTAAACACACAACTTAAAAATTAAACGCACTAAAAAAAATTAAAGCAAGTAAACACACTAAAAAGCAAAAAAAAACACATTAACAAAATTTTAAAAACACGCCAAAATGAATTTCTTTGAAAATGTTATACACACTCCCCCAACTTAAGTTCTTGGCTTGTCCTCAAGTCATTTTGAAAAATATTTTAAGGAAGTTTGTGTAAAATTATGAAAGAAATAAAATTAAAAACTAACCAAACCTTTTAGGAGAACTCAGAATTCCATTCTCCTTGATTTTACTATCCTCTCTAAGATAGTGGTTCCTTTAGAACGAACTCATTTTTGTGTGTTTGTTTTTGGACTTATTTTCCTGTAAATCATTAGAACTTGCAATTTCTTTTTCCTTAAAGTTAGTCTAACAATTTACATGAGTTTTTCAATGTCCAAAACATTATGTTCATGAATAAAATTTGATTAACAGAAATTCCAATCAAACAGCATGCATTTTTCATGAAAATGACGTTTAGAAAAATTGTTTCAAGTCCAATTGATAAAGGGAAATACAAAAAAAAAATTACAAAATCCCATACAGCAGAATATCAATTCAAACAGCAACAAATAAATTCATTCAGAAGTTCATGAATTTATTTCGTTAAAGGGTAAACCAAACAGCAATTAGTAAACCAAATAATACACCTTTTTAGGAGTTCTCAAATTTGGAAAAATAATTTTTTGCACAAATTTATCAAGCATGCTCTTAGTTTTTAAAAATTTATTAAATTTTATTTCTCAATTTTAAAATCATTAACTAAAGCATGTTAAGGGAGATGTAGGTTTAAGTATGACAAAATAAAATATGTGCATCAAAAAGTGCATGGTGAATACTTAACCTTTAAGGATTGGAGTAGCTTCCCTATTTGGAATTTTGAACATTCGGCTTCTTCATTTTGTTTTAAAATCTAGCCACTAATCCTTGTTGATTTCAATCCCCTTCATGTTATTCTTTTGAAAAAGTTGATGAGGGGTACCTCTACATCACCTAAAAAATTTATAACAACGATAAAGGTTTCTTAACTAGTGGGTATTCACTCCACTAGTTCCAACTTTTCTTTCTTTTTGTGTTTTTGATTTATCATTGTACAAAATAGAAAATAAATTGTAAGAAAGATATACAAAAATAAAAATAAATTAATACAAAGAGAAAAGAAAATTGTATTTACAATTACTAATGATAAAAAATATAAGTATGAATTTCTATTATCTAGCAATTCCCCAGCAGCGGCACCAATTTGGTGCAAGAGTTTTATCTCGCTTGCCTATTGAAGTGAAAGTTTCTAATTGATTTATTTCATCACATGTCGATTCTTTGCTCACAATCTCGAATTTTTTCGAATAAGTTCCAATGCCGATATAATGGTTTCAAGAATGTTCTTTTAATCAAAAACTTAGCTTTATTGAATTATTAACAATTTCATAATATCTCGGCTTTGTTGGATTAATTCCAACGTCGGTATAATGGTATGAATTAAGAAATTTATTATAAGTGATAATGAGTGATATTTATTTTCGTTTTCATTTATTAACCAAAGTACTTACTTTTGGAAGGTTGGGAAAGAACAAATAAATAAAGCAACAAATAAATGTTAGTTGCAGAATTTAAATGACAGAAAATAAATGTTAGTTGCGGAAAATAAATGACAGAAAGTAAAAGTTAGTAGTTATATCACTCATTATAACTGTGTATTTTTAATTTTCACAAAGATACAATTTATAGATTAAATTGCACTTTCATTCAAGGTTTCTTTCTTTGTCAACAAATAAAATTTATAAGTTTAACACTTTACTATTTTACAATTACATCTCTTTCAAGATTCAATTGTAGTATAGTATAGGGTTATGTCGAACCATAAGGAATTACCTTAAAGAAATGTACTCATACTTTGTATCTTTTATCAAAAGTAATAAAGTAACAATTAAAGTTGTTTTTGTGATTTTATGAACTAAGAAACATGAAAAAGTAAAGAACTAACTATTTGCAAATTCAAAGGGAAAATTGATTTGAAAGATGAAATTATTTCTTGACTCAGTTGATTTTGAAAACATTAAAAGTTATGTTAATACTTTTGGTTAATTCCACACATCATTTCTAAATCCTTCATCTAGTGTCCTAGAATGATAAGATGGCTTTCAAACCTTATGTAATGCACTACATAAGTGTTAAGTGCGACTCGTCGGAGTAGGTTGTCACACCCTACTTCAGGCTCCATTCACTTTATTTAGCCTTGAACATAAGTTGCTTAAAATAGATGCTTGATGTGTTAAGGGAATTAAGGTGTAGGTTATACTTTTTAGTTCACTTGTCAACACTTTAAGAAGAAGCATTTTGGAATTTTAAATCCAGTTTTAGGTGATCAAGCTAAAACCGCATTAAGAACTTCGTAAAGAATCAAAACTTAACCAAAATTAATAACTTGAATGAATTGAATTGAAAAGATGATAAATTAAAGAGAAGAAATTACACCATAATCCAAGTCAATATGTAGGAGCTTGAGCCATCTATCCAAGAATGAGATGCTTTTTGGACCCAAATGAGATTAAAAAGTTATGTTTTTGTATCACATTTTCCATCTCCTTTCTCCTCTTGAATTAAGAAAAACTACAAAAGAAACTTATCTAAAGTACTTTGGAGTTGAAAGTCTCTAAGAAATTACAAGAAGAAAATGTAGAAGAAGAGAAGAATTCGGTTTCTTAGAGAGAGTATGAGGAATGGAAAGTATGAATGTGTTTATGAGAATGAATGAATTAAGCCTTTAAGTGCCTCCCTCCTATTTTTAGGAGTTCTCTACCACCGCCAAACTCCTCTCTTTGACCGCTAAGATGCTGACCAAACCCTTCGGCATGGGTTTGGTCACTCGGCCAAGCAACTTGCTCACCTTCTTGGGGATGAGTCACCCAAGCTAGTTGTGAGCTACTGGCCCAACTACTGTGAGCAACTATGAAAAGCCTATGGAGGCTACTTGGAGTGAGGTCATGCATGAGGTCATGGTTGCTTGGTGGCTAAGTTAACTTGACCAAGTTGTCGGGTGTACACCGCCAAGCTCCTATGTGGCACCGCTAAGCTACCTGCTTGATCAGCTTTGACCATTCTGATGGTGATGTGCTTTGGTGCTTGCTGATCTGGTCATGTGTTTGGTTCTAAGTTGGGCGGTCCAGGTGCTCCGCTAAGCTGTCTACTTGAGTAGGTTGGCTTGTGCCAGGTTTGTGTTCTGGCCGTGCCAGGTTGGGTATGACCATGCTAGGTTGGACAGGTTTACGAGTAGCTTTTCTTTGACTTAATTTCTTTCATCCAAGACTAAGCTGCTTAGTCATGCTTAAGTTTAAGCATGCACCTCACCATGCTTAGTTTTAAGCACACATGTGTTATGTACTTTGGCTTGATTTCTTCAAGATGAAGCAAGCTTTCTTTCTTCAAGCCTAATCATTGTTTTTGGTCCAAATTCCTATGAAACTCAAAGAAAACTTGGACAAGAGGTGATCAAAATCATATTATTCAAACACACAAGATTTACTTAAAAAGTTTTTAATTAAGTTGGTTTTCAATTTTTTTGCATTGAATAAGTGCCATGAAAAGTGTATGAAAATTAGGTATTTTTGGCACTTATCAATCCTGAAAATATATCACTATCACAACTTGTTACTTGATGAATTAGTTTGAAAAGGCCTAAGTGTCTACAACTTAATATTTGGTTTATTCTCGAGTAGTGTCTTGGGATAAAAGTTGATATTACTTGATAGATCTAACATGTATGATAAACTCTTAAATTCTCTAAATATTTGTTGCAAGATGGGAGCCTAAACTTTACTCTTGTTTAGAGACAAACAAGGTCTTTAGTTGGGGAGAGTTGTTAAGTGCCAAAATTACCTTAACTCACAAGGCTAATTTAACACTTTTTTTACTCTAAATACTCACTTTTTGTAGTCATAGTTGATATTTTAATGATAAATTGTCATAATCCCACCTTCCACGCTTCTTTCTGTGTTTCAGGCAGAAAATTGGTTAATTAGGCCAAGAATGGACAAAAGGTGGCCTAAGCATGCAAAGCTAAGAATCAGCCCACCTGCACTCAACGTAGGAGCTAAGCTCAACGCAGTGGCGCTAAACGTGGAAGCCACGCTAAGCATGGAAGTAGGCAGGCGAAGGGTCTGATGCGAGAAGAGGTGCGCTCAACGCAAGAGCCAAGATTCAGAAACATAGAAAGAGACCCCAAGTTCCATGTTAGATAGAGATTTACCTAGGGTGTTAGGAACCAAGTTTTTACAAAGTATTTTTTAGAATGGTTTCTAGTCTACTTCGTTTGTAGATTTATGTAAGTTCCAAATTTACAATGCAATAGGAGTCAGGGATTGTAAGTGTAATTCACTTACTTAGTTTTGATGAAGACATGAACTTGAAGAAGACAAAGACTATGTGAAAGCTTGAAGATTGAGACAACTTTATAAAGCAACATGCCAAGACTCAAGGTTATCATTGAATAAGGAAATCTTTTATGTTTTATAGAAGTCCTAAGATGAGTGCTTAGATTAAGTCTAGGTTACGTGAACCTAGGATAGAAGTCTCATATAATCTAAAATTGACTTGCTTAAAATGAGACATTTAATTCATATATACATGATTAGATAATGTTCATGCATTAATCATACATGATTTTATTGCATAAAGTAGTACATATTTTGATATCATGATTGCATGCTCATTCATCATGTAGGAGTTTCATTTCACTTCAAAGAAACTACTCTTCAACTCTATTACTCGAATAACATGAAGTGATAATCAGTTATCTAGTAATGGAATCTGATAATCGATTAGGCATTGTAATAATTGATTATTTGAGTTCTAGTAGCTAAAATGATTTTGGTCTTATGGCATCAATAATTGATTATCAAGAGTAATAATCTATTATGTCCATCATCTATCTTGTTTTTAGCTTATCGATAATCGATTATCAATTTAGATAATCGATTAGATCAAAAAGAAAAGTGTTTTGTATAAAAACTGTTTTTCTTCTCATTGGTTCACAATGCGAGTTTTCAAAATTTCATATTTTCTAAGAACTCTTTGAGTGAAATCTTCTATTGATTTGATTTAGTGTTTCTTTGAGATTCAAGAGAGAAAATATATCAAATTTCATATTTCAATAGAGTGCATATTGAGAAAAACCTTGCATAAATCATCATTAGAATCTAAGGGTTCTTGTGAGATTTTTATTATTAGGTTTAGGTCTGAGTTCATTGTTGTTTAGCATATTCAAGGTGCAATGTTACTCATAATTATTTTTTCATTAGCCGAGTGAATTATGATTCTCAAGGGCCTTGAGAATTAGTGGTATAATATATTTGCGGTTAGGTTTGGTATCTTCACACTTTACAAAGGTCCTTGTTGAAAGTGATTAGTGGTTGGGGTATATCGTAAGTAGGTGTTGAGTATCTGAAAGAGATGGGTTAGAGGTCAAACCGCCATGAGAAACTCTAGGACCAAGAAGGGAGCGTTTGTAAAGGTTTAATTGGAAGTGTGTCTTGTAAAAATACATTGATTTCCATAGTGAATAAAAATCTCCCAAGATCAAAAGGAGAGGCATGGATCTAGTTTTCAAGTGGACCCACAAACTAACTAGGATAAAATCTATTGGCGCACTTTTCTCTATCCTTAATCTATTTACCATTCAGTTTTTATGCATTTTGATATTGATTCTTTACATTGCCTAATTGACTCTTAATCTGTATATTGTCGACTTATCAACTTAATATACTGTTTTAAGTAATTTGAATCAGCAAGAACTATTTTGGTAAAACCTGTTTAGTAAGAAACTTAATTTTTCAAGATTTCAAGAATTAGAATAATTGATTACTTTCTGTCAATAATTGATTATTGTGTAAATAATCGATTACTCTGAGTGATAATCGATTATCATGAACTATGTTTGTGATATTCGCGATAATCGGAAAAGCTGCTTTAGTGAACCGCTACACCTGTTCAGCCCCTCCCCTCTAGTACGACCGTGTTAGCTTAACCGCTTAGATCGTTGATCCTAGGCAAAGATTATTATGGGCTCTACTAACCCTTTTGGCGGCGATGGTGCATCCATCAACTGCCCTCCAGTTTTCAGTGGCGAGGAGTACACTCTGGAATATTCGCATGAGAATATTCATTGAAGCTATTGACATGAACATTTGGGAGGTTGTCGTCAATGGTCCCTACACCCCACTGCACTGAGTGGAGGTGAGACAAAAGAGAAACCTAAAAGCCTATAGACAAATGATGAGAAACAAAAAATCATGCACAATTTAATAGCAAAGCATATCATCACGTATGTGCTTTCGTATGATGAGTTCTTTAGAGTCTCACACTGTAGTAGTGCTAAGGAGATGTGGGATACCTTGCAAGTTACCCATGAAGGCACTAGCGAAGTCAAGTGTGCATAACTAAATGCCTTAACTCATGAATAGGAGTTGTTTAGAATGTTTCCTAATGAGTCTATTAGTGATATAAAAAAGAGGTTTTCTCGTATGGTTAATCATTTAGTTGCATTGGTTAAATCTATTGCCAAAGGTAAACCAACAAATAATGTTTTGAGATGTCTTAACAAGAATTGGCAGCCCAAGGTAGCAATCATCATGGAGTCAAAGGACATAGATTCTATCACACTCGCTATATTTTGTGGCAAACTCCAAGAGCTTGAAATGGAGTTGGATCGTTTGACATTGCATGAGGAATCGGATAAAAAGAAGAAGGGAATCTCTCTAAAAGCCTCTACATCACAAAGCCAAAAAGGGCATATGAGATATCAATGCTCAAACTATGTGAAAAAGGTTGAGAAAAACAAGAACCATACTCGGGACTTCAAATCAAAGAAAGCTTACATCATGTGGCATGATCCCGAAGGAGAATCAACATCGAGCACCTCGGAGGAGGAAGTAACGACAAAGTTGTGTCGCATGGCCAATATTCAAGATTCTTGCAAATCAATTGAGCATGGAGATTCTAGTAAGATACAATCTTTTCAAAACCTTGACAATTTACTTGCCACTTCAAGAAATATAGGTAACACACTGGTTTAGGATATAAACAGACTAATAAAAGTAGACCATATAGAAAGCAAGTAGCTCATAATCATAACAAGCATAAAAGTAACTTGCCTACTTATTTTTATTGTGGAATTTATGGTCATACATCTATCTCTTGTCATATAAGAAGGCATGGAGTGCCTAGTGGTAAGTTTGTATGGTAGAAAAAGGACTAGTTCCCGTGGTTACTAACAAAAGGGGACCCAACATAAATTGGGTACTTAAAAGTATCCAATTTATGTAGGTATGCCTCTAAATACACGAACAACATTGGTATCTTGATAGCGGTTTTTCGAGGCATATGACAGATGATAGGTCAAAATTCCTTGAACTATCATTCAAAGAAAAGGGCTATGTCACCTATGGTGATAACAATGAAGGAAAAATACTTGAAATCAGAAAGATAGGTAATGTATTGTAAGTTACCATCGACAACGTTCTTTACATAGAAGGGTTGGAGCATAACTTGTTAAGCCTAAGCCAGTTGTGCAATCAAGGTAACAAAGTGTCTTTTGATTCTAAGTGTTGCATTATTCACGATGGCATAGATAATAAAATTAAATTCATAGGTCATAGAATTAAATACATTTACATGATTGACTTGAAAGATATCACTTCTCTGTTTTCAAAATGGTTTATTTCAAAAGAAAGTGGTAATTGGGTTTGACACCGGTGAGTAGCGCATATTCACTTAAAACACCTAGAAAAAGTGTCATCTAAGGATTCAGTAGTTAGGCTACCAAAACTAAATTTTAAAACAAATGACTTTTGCGACACTTGTCAAAAGTGCAAACAAGTTAAAATTTCGTTTTCATCAAAAACTATGATATCCACAACTAAACCATTGGAATTACTCCACATGGACTTGTTTGAACCCTCACATGTTATGAAATTTGGTGGTAGCTACTATGCGCTTGTGATAGTCGATGACTTATATAGATTTGTGTGCACTTTGTTTCTTGCCTTAAAAAGTGATACATTCAAATCTTTTAAGAATCTTGCCAAACAACTTCAAAACCAATTTAATCATAAATTTGTGTTTATTCGTAGTGACCATGGTGGTGAATTTCAAAACCACGTGTCCGATAAATTTTGTGAGAAGCGTGGTATCCAAAACCAATATTCTACTCCTCAAATCCTCAACAAAATGGATTTGTTGAGAGGAAGAATCGAGTCTTAGGGGATTTGGCTCAGACCATGTTAAATGATAGCAAGGTTCCAAAATACTTTTGGGCCGATGTGGTGCATTTTGTTTGCTATACAATAAATAGAGTACTACTTAGGCATTCGCTTTCTAAAACACCATATGAATTATTAAAATGTCATAAACCAAATATTTTCACATCTTCATGCTTTTGAATGCAAATTTTTCATACTTAATAATGGAAAATATCATTTAGGGAAGTTTGACTCAAAAGCATATGAGGGTATATTTCTTGGTTACCCTACACATAGTAAAGCATGTAGAGGTTATAACAAACATGCTATGCATGTAGAAGAATCTATTTTTGTTCATTTTGATGAATCTTCTCCAAAAGAGAAGAGGATGGATGTTTTAGATGATGTTCCAAGTGCTTTAGAAGACGCATATACAATAGATATCGAAACAGAAGAAGTTGTTCAAGATGATCATGAAGAAAGTCAAGATCATCAAGATATTCCTATAGCATGGACGACAAAGAAAGAGCACAACATTGATAAAGTAATAGGTGACATTTCTAAGGGAGTAGTAACCCAATACTCCTTAAACAATATCTAAAATTTTGTCACTTTTGTTTCACAAATTGAGCCTAAAAATATTGACAAGGCCTTATAAAATGAACACTAGGGTATATTTATACAAGAAGAGCTAAATCAGTTTGAGCGGTGTGGGACTTGGTCCCTAAGCCAAGTGATCATACTATCATTGGCACAAAATGGGTCTTTCGCAACAAATTAAATGAATCGGGCTTAATAGTTAGGAACAAAGCAAGGTTAGTGGTTCAATGTTATAATCAAGAAGAAGGTATAGATTATGAGGAAACCTACAACCATATTACTAGGTTGGAAGCCATTAGAATTCTATTAGTCTATGCTTCTATAATGAATTTCAAACTCTTCCCAATGAACGTAAAAAGTGCTTTCTTGAATGGTTATATTTAAGAAGAGATGTATGTTAAGCAACCTTCTAGTTTTGATAATTTTAAATACCCAAACCATGTGTTTAAGCTCAAAAAGTCTTTATATGGGTTGAAGCAATCCTTAAGGGCTTGGTATGAGAGACTAAGCTCATTTATGATAGAAAAGGGCTTTGTGAGAGGTAAGGTTGGCTCCATACTTTTTATATTGAAATCTGAAAATGACATATTCTTAGTACAAATCTACATAGATGATATTATTTTTAGTGCTACTAACCATACCTTGTGTAAGGAATTTTCTGATTTGAGGAAAGGAGAGTTTGAGATGTCTATCATGGGGGAACTAACTTTCTTCCTAGGGCTACAGATAAAGTAGATGAGTAATGGAATCTTTGTTCACCAATCAAAATATTGTAAGGAGCTTTAGAAACGATTCGACATGGATAAATCAAAAGAAGCTTCTACACCAATGTTACCTTGACAAAAATGAAAAGGGAAAAGCTATTGAGGTAACCAAATGTCGTGGTATAATTGGCTCTTTATTATATCTTACATCTAGTAGACCCGATATTATGTTTATTGTGTTGCTAGATACCAATCATTGCCTAAAGAGTCACATTTTTAGCTGTGAAACGTATCATGAAATACTAAAAGGATCTATATACATGGGACTATTGTATCCTAGGGATGCCACTCTCTATTTGATAGGGTACTCGAATTCTAATTTTTCTTGATGCAAATTGGATCGTAAAAGTACAAGTGGGACTTGCCACCTCTTAGGTAGCTCCGTAGAGTCATGGCATAGCAAAAAGCAAGCTTATGTTTCTTTATCAACCACCAAAGCGGAATACATTGTCGTCAGTGTGTGTTGTGCTCAAATTCTATGGATGAAGTAGCAATTGTCATACTTCGGTCTAAATCTTGATAAAATACCTATCAAGTGTAACAACACTAGCGCCATAAACCTATCTAAGAATCTCATATTGCATTCTAGAACTAAGCATATGGAAACTATGCATCATTTCTTAGAGATCATGTGCAAAAAGGTGATTGTGTTATTGAGTTTGTGGAAACCTCAAAGCAACTAGCTGATATTTTCACCAAGCCCCTACCAAGGAATACATTCTTTGTTCTGGAAAGAGAACTTAGAATTCTTAATGAATCATATCTAAGTTAGCATGCTTAAGATTTTATATATGACTTTGCCATGCCTCAAATATACGCTTATATGTTACTTTATTTGAATGCTTCATTCTTGTATATATATGAGTTCATGATTGTTTTGCCTGTTAGTAATGTGTCTTAGACTCTTATGCTAGGATTTTGCCAATAGTATCTTAGCATCCACCTAGAACCACACCAAAAGTACTTAAATTTGTATTATTACTACAAGTAATCGATTATGCTATAATATAATCGATCACCTGGGCAAAATTATTTTCAAAATAATCAATTATTATTTATGGTGAATCGATTACCTGGGAGAAAAAATTTAAAATTATGAAAATTATCACAGCGATAATCGATTATCACCTACTAATAATCGATTACCAGCAGCAGTAAAACAGATTGAAGTATTCAATCTAGGAAATATTCATATGAACCCTACTTCCTCAATCTTTAACCCCTTTATGAAATTCTTCCAAATTAGTTGTACTAAGCTAAATTCATGCAACCCCTTCTCTCCCATCCATCATCTCTACATTCAATTCAATCCAATTTCTTCAAAATCCATTTTTTCCCAAAAGTTCCCAATTCAAAAACCCTAGTTTCAATTCGAAAAATCGATTGGTTAATTGGTTATACCATCCCTTTTGTGCAAGATGAGTGATAAAAGACCTCACTATGTGAAGCACATGGTAAAACACAATAAAACTTCTAAAATTTGTGGTCCGTCAAATGCTAGAGTAGGCAGAACCTCAGCTCTAAGTGATCTATATTATGCTCCTAATCTCCAGGCAAGGAGATTGGCTAGGTTCCTTGGAAGAAAACATAATTATATCAGATATGCTAACCATACATGGATGGTGCAGCAAGGGTTCAAATTTTCCCACCAACTAGAGGTACAAGGAGTTACTAACTTCATCGAGCTGAATTATAACACATATCCCTCTCTAGAGGGGGAATTTTTTGCCAATTTTCAGTAAAAATAATGGTGTGTATATGATTTTGGTGAAGGGGAAACTGTTTAATTTGGATGTTGAGTTATTTCTGAATGTCGGGGGGTCTTGCAAGTGATGGGGCTCCTCTAGGTGATTGCCATGATGAATCATGGGAATCATATGATTCAAAGGAGGTGTATAAGTCTTGTCTTAGACGACCTCACTTCTATGTTCAAGGAGAGGCAACGAAAGTTGGTGCTTTTTTGGTCGAAAATAGGTTACTACAATATCTATTCGCGTATATTTTAGTTTAGAGGAACACCAACCATGCTCAACTCACCATCAACGACCTTCAGTTGGTTTTCGCTATAAAAGAGGGAATAATGGTTAAGCGGCCTGATGAAATCCTCAAAGTCATGTTTGGAATTACATCTTCTTCATCGAGACTATTGACATATGGGGTCTTTCTTTCCTAAATTATTGATCATCTTGGTCTTGATATATCAAATGAGGAGATTATGAGTGTGAATTCCCGACAGCCAGTATGATTATAACTTTTTGGTTGGATTTAATCTTATTGATGATGACGAGGAAGATGACTCGAGTGACTAGGACCAAGGAAATTAAAGCCTCGATTGGGTTCAGTTCTTATCTTTGATCGAATCTCGTGGAGATACACCACCACCACCACCTCAAACTAGTTTTTCTTAGCAATATCTAGCTTGTCTTACTTAGTGTCAGTCTAAGTGTGTGTCTGTGTATTTTGAGCTTATTTTGTTCTGGACATATATTTTATTATATTTCGTTTGTACTACTTAACTCTATAGTTTTAATACCGTTGAACATCTTATTTTCTCGTATTATGGTTTTTATGTGCAATTTCTTGGATTTCTACCATTTTGTTGTCATGAATGTCGAGTATATGTTATTATTGATCATCTTTTATCTACCTGGTAATTCTATGTGATTCAGTATGCAAAATGGATAGTATTATTATGCTTACGATTGTTATGAAAATTGTATGCCAATAACAATATATTTTTCTGATTCTTGAGCATAATAATCGATTACAATTCGACGATAATCGATTATTTGCAGTAAACTTATGCATTTGTTCAATTCTTTAATTGCTTGATCAATCATACAGCTTCTGATTTGGTTAAGTTAGTATACAAATTGCTAAAATCTTTCCTTTCTTTTGGCCATATTATTCATAATATTTCATTGTCTTTTGATCATGCCAAAAGGGGGAGAAGGTGTTGCTTTGATATTTTGCATGTTATATTTCCAATGCTTACGCAAACCTAGATATATGGGGAGAATGATTTGTACTACCCACACTACCTCTTGCTTAGATTGAGGGGGGAGAATAAAGTGAGAGGGAACAATGCTATCATCTTCACAATCTTAGCAAATCATCAAGTTGATCATCATCAAGCTTATCAAATGAGTGAAACTGCTCAAAGTTTATCATCATCAAAAAGGGGGAGATTGACATTGCAATAGGAGTCTGAGATTGCAAGTGTGATTGAGTTACTTAGTTTTGATGGAGACATGCACTTAAAGAAGATAAAGACTATGTGAAAGCTTGAAGATAGAGACATCCTTACAAAGCAACATGCCAAGACCCAACGTTATCATAGATTTAGGAAATCTTTTATGTTTTATAGAAGTCCTAAGATGATTGCTTAGAGTCTACGTTACGTGAACCTAGGATGGAAGTCTCACAAGACCTAAAATTGACTTACTTAAACTGAGACATTTCCTTCATCCATATATAATTAGATAATGTTCATGTATTAATCACACATGATTTTATTGCATAAAATAGAACATATTTTGAAATCATGCATAGTGTGCTCATTCATCATGTAGGAGGTTCATTTCACTTCAAAGAAACTACTCTTCAACTCTATTAATCGATTAACATGAAGTGATAATCAATTATCCAGTCATGAAATTTGATAATCGATTAGGCATTGTAATAATTGATTATTCGAGTTCTAGTAGCAAAACCAATTTTGATCTTATGGCATCAATAATCGATTATCAAGAGTAATAATCAATTTTGTCCATCATATATATTGTTTTTAGTTTATCGATAATCAATTACCATTTTGGATAATCGATTAGATCAAAAAGAAAAGTATTTTGTATAAAAACTGTTTTTATTTTCATTGGCTTAGAATGCGAGTTTTCAAAATTTCTTGTTTTCTAAGAACTCTCTAAGTGAAATCTTCTGTTGATTTGAGTTAGTATTCCTTTGAGATTCAAGAGAGAAAATATATCAAATTTCATATTTCAATATAGTGCATATTGAGTAAAACCTTGCATAAATAATCATTAAAATCTAGGGGTTCTTGTGAGATTTTTATTATTAGATCCAGGTCTAAGTTCATTGTTGTATTCACATTCAAGGTGCAAAGTTACTAAGATTTATTTTTTCATTAGACGAGTGAATTAAGATTCTCAAAGGTCTTGATAATTAGTGTTAGAATCTAGTTGTAGTTAGGTTTGGTATCTTCACACTTCACAAACGTCTCAGTTGAGATGATCAGTGGTTGGGGCTATACCAAAAGTAGGTTTTGAGTATCCGAAGAAGACGGGTTAGAGGTCAAACCATCGTGAGAGACTCTAGGGCCAAGAAGGGAGCGTTTTAAAGGTTTAATTGGAAGTGTGTTTTGTGAAAATACATTGATTTCTATATTGAAGAAAAATCTCCCGAGATTAGAAGGGGAGGCCTGGATGTAGCTTGTGATAAGTACCAAAAATACCTAATTTTCATACACTTTTCATGGTACTTATCCTATGCAAATCATGTCAAACCAACTTAATTCAAAACTTTGTAGATAAATTGTCATTATTTGATTGTATACTCTTTCCATTATTTTCCATATCTTTGTGTGAAATTTTTAGGAAAACTCAAGAGAAGAAAAATTCAGAAAAAATAGTCAGGCAAGGACGTGACCAGATAAGCCACTTTTTATGCACACATGGAAAGTTAAGTGCTTGGCTAAAGCATGGACCAAACACATGAAACTTCTCACTAAGCAGCCTGGCATGGACAACAGGGCTTCCCAGTTGACATGGCACCAACTTGGCTTAGTCATACTCAAGCCTAACACAAGCCTGACACAAGCCAACTTTCTAAAGAAGACAACTTAGCATGCACCTAGACTGCCCAGCCCAGAACTACACACCTGGCCAGACAAGACAACTTGATCACCAAGCACCTACCTGGCCTAAACAGCCTGCTCAAGCAGGCATCTGAGCGGTGCCACCTAAGCAGCCTAGCGACCTGAACCTAGCAAGTGGTCAACTTGACTTGGTTACCAAACAATGATGCATTATCCATGACCTCACTTGACAAGGCAAGAATAGCCCATAATAGCCAGGTCAAGTAGCTCACAAGTAACTTTGGTGAGTCAACAACAATCAATTGACTAAGCTACTTGGTCAAGGACTAAACCCTTGTTGAAGGGTTTGGTGTGCCTGGCGTGGACTAAAAGGGTCAGGCGGTGACTATAACACCCCAAAAATCATTTCATATTTAATATATTTAATCTCTTATAAAAATGGGTAAATTTTTATTTCCTTTTTTTTCTTTTATGTAACCTATAACTTACAAATCATTCTCACTTTTACCTTAATCCATTTTCAAGACGTCACATTTTCAAACCTTGCGAAAATTTAATTCTTAATACATTGAAGATAATTAAATGAGCACAATTCGTTTCTGAATACTTCTCCTTCATAAAATTCTTGAATAAATACAGAATTGTTTACAGGGTGAAATCTAATCATCGCCACAAATAAAAAAAACTGAAAATACAAAGAAAATAATGTCGGGGCATTGGCACTACAAGAACTACCTCACACAGGTTCCTATCACAACAAAACAAAAGAGAAACCTCCTAAACCAGAGGTGCACTGGAAGCCTCGCTGGGGTCTTCCTCCACCTCTGAGTCAAAAGAGATCTCAATGACCTCAACTGATCTTCTATGTAGATAAGCTCTACACAGTTGTCGTTGTCTTCCTCCTCCTCCACTTCATCTGCACCCCAATCCATCGAGGGGTCCGGGGTGTACCCCCTTGGAATGGCCCCGTCTATCTCTCTTGGCGTTGATCCTGATGATGAGAATCATGTTTGGGGCCAGATCCTAATAACTTCTAGTACGCCTCGAGCTTCAGCCGATACAGAAAGTCTAGCGGTTGCAGGTCTTCGATCGGGCAAAGTGAATGATGCCTCTCGAACTGTGTAGTAAGGAGGAATATGCGAAACTGAGCCATTGCTTACCCAATCCAGCTTCAAGTTGCAAGGACCTATATGAGTGTGTCAATTACCCTCAACACTCCATGTCCCCTCTTGGGACATAGTGAACCGATAACCTCAGATCAGTGCTGATGAGTCCATCTGAACATGCGTACAAATACACCAGAAGAAAAAGAGAGGGAGTAAAACATCTATGAAAAACTTATCATCAACGTCATGGAATTACACGGAACAATACACCAAGATAACACACGAGTACATATATATCATGTGATCAAACAAGCATATAATAAAGATGAATGAAGTATAAAACTCGAGAACTTAGAATCAATATCGAAGAATATTATGTTTGCAATGCGATGCATGAGTCCACCATCCTTACTCCTTTATCCTCCCAATAACTATTTGCATATATAAATATAACATAAATCAGTATAAGAAATATTGTTGTACTTAATCCAAACAAACAGGCAATTGATTAAGTACAAGCTTTCTTAATACCCAAGGCAACTCCAAACTTGTGAGGGAGTTTGGAGGTCCTGATGCATATTCGAACACCATTCTGTCACGTTGTTTTCTCCCTCACCTGAGTGTGTCGGTTCGCTAGGTTCTCTGTTTGCAGGTGAGCTTACTTGATGCAATCTCCTCTCGAACTCTTCATTACGCCAAAATAATGTTAATTAGATAACTGACGATAATTTTTATACTTATGAAATAACTTTTCACGCGAAAATAAAACTTCTGATTTAAAATGAATTTAATTGCTTTCGTCCATCCGATTCAAGGTTGAATATCCTTGAAGCATCATTTGTCATTGAAAGTCCTACAATAAAATAACACTTTTTAAAGTAATATTTTCAATAAAACTTATACTGGAATTATGTCGTAATCCATGGTTATACACTAGGCTAGTTCCCAGGAAAGAGAGGTGGGTTGTAAAGACACCCTTAAATACCGAGTTTTTCCTTAGACAAAACCTTTATAGACATGTATTCCCACTTCATTACATTTTTCCCATAGTTAATAAATATTATTTTTTTGTAAGTAAAACATTTTTACTAAAACTAACCTTTTAAAATAAGATCATTAAGCTAGACTTATCATTTTTAAAGTAAGTCAATTTAAACAAAATCAATACTTTTTAAGTAAATCTTACCATTTTAAAGTAAGTTCACTTAACTAAGATTCAACATTTTTAAATCATTTTACCATCTAAGACTTCATAACACTTTAAGTTTATAAAGTCAAGACTTTTAGGTAAATCTCATTATTTCAAGTATACTACTAAAACAAATTTTCATGAACATCTTAACACCTCCTAAGTTTTTAGGAAAAAACATCAAGGGTTAGTAAGTGTATTTTCATAGTCATGAAAAAGAATGACTCTTAATCTAATATTTTACACTAAACATCGTTTAGTTATTCTTACCACTTTAAAGTAAGTCAACTAAAATAAATAAAACAATCTTTTATGAACATCTTAACACC
>NC_032011.1:7645117-7645590 GCF_001865875.1 Lupinus angustifolius | reverse complement strand
GAAACATTTTCAACAACAACTCATCAACATCATAAACTTTCAAGAATAGAATACAAACTTTCTCTAAACACATTAAAGGTTCCTTTGATGTTGAAATCATCACCTTTAAACATATTCAAATATTAACAATAATTTCAATTTCCATTCAATTTCCAAACAAATAACTCATCTAACTTGTCCAAAGATATAGTTTTTCCATCTAAGAACAAGGAAGAAATTTCAAGATTTACAAAAGTCAAAAACTACATAAAGGTTCATATGATTTTATTATCACCCCCTTTATTTATGCCTCCATAAAATACTTAAAGAACAAATATAAACTCTACTTTATGAACAACATAATAAAAGCTCATAACTTTCTATGAAGTATGAGAAGAAGATGAAGAAGAGAAAATAAAAGACTACCTTAGTTTGTATAGGGAATTTAGTGTAAAAATGAGAGAATGGGGTGAGGTACTCACCCTCATCAAATC
>NC_032011.1:7637268-7645017 GCF_001865875.1 Lupinus angustifolius | reverse complement strand
TTCCCGATAAACGTCGTGTCCGAACATTTTCGGATAATTTCGTCCGGAAATATATCATCTCCCGATTTAGTACATTTGCCTAAAACGTCGAAACTTGAATTTCGAGGTGAAAAATATCTAGAGATGACTTACGGACAAATTTGGTGTCTATTTTGACTAGAAATAATATTTCGAAGCCACGGTGAAATCAGAATTCGATTCAGAGTTAAGGAACTCAAAACTGGGCGAAATCGGAATTCGATTCCGAGTTATGGAACTCAAAACTGGGCAAAAACTCCATAAAACGACCCAAAATCATCTCGGAAACTTTTATTCTTCAAAAATCTTGAAAAAAATAGGGCAAGCAAGAAAATCATAATACAAGACTAAAACTCAACAGAGGTTTAGCCTAAAACATTACTGATTAATTTCTATAATTAATCCATTAATACTAATTACTTAATTAAAAGTGCTCTGAAAAACACGGTGTTACAATCCTCCCCAACTTATAAAATTTTCGTCCTTGAAAATTAATCATACCTTCTAAGAAAACAGATGGGGGAATGAATCCCTCATGCCACTTCCAACCTCCCAAGTAGCATCTTCTCCATTCGTCTTGCTCCAAATTACCTTAACTAAGGCGATTTCTTTGCCTCGCGGAGTCTTCACACTCTGATCGACAATTCTCAACAACAAAGTCTCGAAAGTGAGATTATCCTTTAATTGAATTGAGTCGGGTTCAATAACATGCGACGGGTCACTGATGTATTTTCTGAGTTGAGACACATGGAAGACATTATGTAGGTTTGACAGCAAAGGTCGTCAGGCTATTTGATAAGTTATTGGTCCGATATTTTTTAATGATTTGGTATGGTCTTATGAACATAGGGGTAAGCATATGGAATTTTAGCATGCTGCCAATGCCAGTTGTAGGAACCACCCTCATAAATACATGATCTCCTTCTTCAAAACTCAGGGGGTCCTTCTTCTGTCATAATAACTCTTCTATCTACTATGTGTCGTCTTCATGTTTTCCCTTATCGTCCTTATTTTCTCCGTCGTTTGTTGAACTATATCGGGTCCTAATACTAGATTCTCTCCTGCCTCAAACCAACGTAGAGGTGTTCTACACTTTCTGCCATAGAGAGCTTCATATGGTGCCATGTCGATATTAGAGTGAAAACTATTGTTGTAGGTGAACTCAATTAAATATAGATAGTTAGCCCCACTTCCAGAATTCTCCAATATGCAACCTCTGAGAAGATCCTCCAATGATTGGATAGTCCTTTCTGATTGACCATCGAAGTTGTTTGTAAACCATTCCAAAACTTCGAGGTGAAGCGTAGGTCTATATCTGAGATGATATTTGTAGGAATACCATAAAATCGGACTATTTCTTTAATGTACATCTCCGCCAGTCTCTCCAAATAGTACTTTATGTTGATTGGTAGAAAGTGAGTCGTCTTCGTCAAATGATCCACAATTACCCAAACAGCATCATAACCCTTCTGAGTTCGTGGAAAAACGCACACGAAGTCCATTGAAATGCTATCCCATTTCCATATAGGGATATCCAAGGGTTGAAGTTCTCCACCCGATCGTTTGTGCTCAATTTTTGCTTTCTAGCATACTAAGCAATGGGAGACATACTCCGCTACATGTTTCTTCATATCGGACCACCAAAACATCTTCTTCAGGTCTTGATACATCTTGGTAGCTTCCGGATGAATAATTAGCTTGTTTTTATGAGCTTCGTCCAAGATTTCCATTCTTAAATCGGGATCTCTTGGCATGCAGACTAGATTCTTGCATTTGACACGTCCTAATTTTTTTAGGAAAAACCTCAAGGGTTAGTAAGTATTAATTTCATAGTCATGAAAATAAATCCTAATGTAAGACTTTCTACTACTTTAATATCCAAAACTTCATAACACTTTAAGTTTATGAAGTCAAGACTTTAGTAAATCATCTTTTATCCCAAATCATTATTTTAACTTGGAAATCAAAGAGTAAAATATGCTAAACCACTTTTAAAACATAATACTTTCTAAACATAAAACATTTTCAACAACAACTCATTAACATCATAAACTTTCAAGAATAAAATACAATTTTTTTCCTAATCGCATTAAAGGTTCCTTTGATGTCAAAAACTACATAAAGGTTCATATGATTTTATTATCATCCCCTTTAGTTATGCCTGCATAAAATACTTAAAGAACAAATATAAACTCTACTTTATGAACAACGTAATAAAAGCTCATAACTTTCTATGAAGTATAAGAAGAAGATGAAGAAGAGAAAATAAAAGACTACCTTAGTTTGTATAGGGAATTTAGTGTAAAAATGAGAGAATTAGGTGAGGTATTTATAGGAGAGCATCACCCTCATCAAATCAGAAAATTTAATACAAAGTAAGTAGATTTAGACTAGCATAGGTGATGTGTCTAATGGTGGTGGAGTGTGAGGATTTGTTGAGTGATTTAGGGACTTTTGGAAGCTTTTGTATTACTTGTGTAACAAATAAATGGCTCATGAAATGATGTCTTCCAACTTTATTGATATGATGTAATTTCCCGATAAACATCATGTCCGAATATTTTCGGATAATTTCATCGGGAAATATACAATCACCCGATTTAGGACATTTGCCTAAAACGTCGAAACTTGAATTTCAAGATCAAATATATCTAGAGATGAGTTACGGACAAACTTGGTGTCTATTTTGACTAGAAATAATATTTCAAAGCCAATAGAGAATTCGGAATTTGATTCTGAGTTACAGAACTCAAAAACTAGGAGAAAACTTGATAAAACAACTCGAAATAGTCTCGGAAACTTTTATTCTCCAAAAATCTTGAAAAAATAGGGAAAGAAAGAAAATCATAATACAAGACTAAAATCAACTGAGGTTTAGCCTAAAATATTACTGATTAATTTCTATAATTAATCAATTAATACTAATTACTTAATTAAAAGTGCTCTGAAAAACACGGTGTTACAATGACCTGGTTGCCTATAAATAGAGGCACTCTTCCACCATTCAAAATACATTCCATTATTCACTTATTCTCTCCAGAAACACTTCTCTCTAGAATTATTGTACTTTAGGACCACGGTTCCAAACTAGTTCTTAGGTAAATTCTTGTAAAATTCTCTTAGAATTCAAGAGGAGAAAGGAGTTGGCAATTGTGACGCAAAAGTTAATTTTGTAATCTCATTTGGGTCCAAAAGCATCTTATCATTGGATAGATTGCTCATGCTCCTACACATTGATTTGGATTGTGGTGTAATGTTATTTCTTTTCTTCATTTGTATCATCTTTTGATTTCAATATATTCAAGTTATTACTTTCGGTTAGTTTTGATTCTTTAAGAAGTTCTTAATGAGGTTTTAGCTGATCACCTAAAACTTGATTTAAAGATCAAAAAATGCTTCTTCTTAAGGTATTGACAAGTGAACTAAAAAGTATAACCTACACCTTAGTTCACTTGCCATATCAAATCATCTATTTTAAGCAATTTATGTTCAAGTCTAACAAAAGTTAACGGAGCCTGAAGTAGGATGTGACAACCTACTCCAACGAGTGGCAGTTAATTACTATTTAGTGTATTATATAAGGTTTGAAAATCATCTTTCCATACTAGGACACTAGATGGAGGATTAAGACTTGGTATTTGGAATTAACCAAAGTATAGCACATAACTTGTTTAACTTTTTGAAAATCATTTGAGTCTAGAAATAATTTCATATTTCAAACCAATTTTCTCTTCAAGAATTTGTGAATATTAGTTTAAATTTCCTTGTTAACTTTTATGCAACAACATAACATAAAACTCAAAGAGTTGTTAATCATTATTTTTGCTATAATATATCTGTATGATTTTCTTCTATTAATGCAATTCCCTTTGGTTAGACATAACCATAGACTGTACTACAATTGAATCTTGAAAGAGATGCAAGTATAAAATAGTAAAATGTTAACTAATAAAATTTATTTGTCGATTAAATATTCCTAAAAACATAAGTTCAAACCAATTCATGGTTTGTAACTTTGTACATAGGAATAATATGAAAAATGTGCAATTCAATCAATGGATTGTTACTTGACAATAAAAGAGTGATGAATAATAAATCTAACCGCTAACATTTACTTTCTGTCATTTAATTTCCACAACTAATATTTACTTTCTGTCATATAAATTCTGCTACTAACATTTACTTTCTGTCATTTACTTTTCCACAACTAACATTTATTTATTGCTTTATTCATTTATTCTTTATATCAACCCTTCGAAATAAGTGGTACGGTTAACTACTAACTTTATTCTTTTATTCATTTTATTATTCTTTGATACCAACCTTTCGTAAGAAATGATATGGTTAACTTAATAAAGTGAGACCGACCTTTATGGTATGGTTAAAAGGAACCCGAAAAGGGAGTAAACAAATAACTTCGTTAATTAAATAAATTGTTCATCATTCATCACTCTAAAATTAAATCAAATAACTTGCAAATTGGGGAAAACCTCCTTTCAACAAATTGACCATTTTTTGAGGGGGGGAACTCCTCTATAAATCTCTGTTCAACAGCTTGCAAGTGGACCAGCAAACAAACTAGGATAAAATCTCTTGGCGAACTTTTCTCTATCCTTAATCTCTTCACTATTCAGTTTTTACGCATTTTGATATTGATACTTTATATTGCTTAATTGACTCTTAATCTGCATATTGTCGACTTATCATTTTAAGATATTGTTGTTAAATAATTTGAACCAGTAAGAACTATTTTGGTAAAACTTGTTTAGCAAGAAACCTAATTTTTCAAGATTTTAAGAATCAAAATAATTGATTGTTTTATGTCAATAATCGATTTCTGATTGAATAATCCATTACTCAGAGTGATAATTGATTATCTTGCACTATGTTTAGGGTATTCGTGACTAACCGGAAAAGTGGTTTTAGTGAGCCGCTACACCTATTCACCCCCATCTTGGTGTGTTTTACTCTGATTTTACCCAACATGAATAAGATGTAACAGCTAGGAAGTTGGAATAGTGAGGATTCTTGATGTTCATGGGGGACCGGCACTTCTTCATGAATGGTTCCAAATTCCATCTTTATCGAAGTTATGTATGAAAGCACTAAATTAGATTACTTCTTAGCTGGTATTGGTTCTTTATATTCATTGATGTACTTTAGATTTTGATTTATCAATGAAATACTTTGATTTTTATGAATTATTCTTGCTAAATTTTTAATGTTTACTATGTGTTTGATGAAATGCATAGTTTGTTTAGGGAAAGAACCTTGAGAAGAAATTTTGATTCGATATTCCAGAGCATGTAATTCATCCTTTATGCATAAAACTATATGCAGTTATATGTTTAATTGTCATAATAATTGCATATGATCATATGTTTACTAGACATAGATTCATATTTGCATTGAAAACTCTCAAACTTGATGGTATGTGTTGCTAGACATAGAGACATGCGTGTGGTTTCATAGAATACAATTTTATTGATTTAGTTGCTAGACATAGAGCTAAGTTGGTAAATTGTTAGTATAGACCAATAGATTGGTGACTAACACTATTGAGTGTCTGCAATCTCAATTCACATACATAGTTGCTAGAAATAGAGGTTTGTGTGCGTCATAATATTTGATCTTATGTGTAATATTTTTAGCTTTATTTCATGAGTTGCTAAGTAGACTAAAGTATTAGTTCTTAGTGCAATTAAGGTCCCATATTGTGTAGAATCATATTTGTTTTATTTGATTAATTGTTGTCTAATTTACTAATATGAATAGTGAGTCAATCCCATATCTAAATTTCAACATTCTAAATTATCAAAAACGTTTTCAACTAAACCATCAACAAATTGAAAACCCTTTTGAAAACAATATTAAAGTAGTAATTTGATTTTGAAAGGTTGAGTTAGCAAGTCCTTGTGGATATGACAACCCCATACTCTTTTACTTACTTGCAACGCTGTATTTTTACACCTAATTACTCGGTTAGCAATAGCATATGCCTTGTTGATTGCGACTGAGAGACTTTGAAAACATTTTCAATATCACCCCATAATTATCCAGATTAATTAGCCCCTTAGGAAAATCCTACACAAGCCAAATTTGGTGGAGGAATGATAAGTGGTATTTGGAGCTTTCCATATATGGGATAACTTATGAGCTAGGAAAATATTGTCAAAGTATAGGTATTTGTCAATTTTATAGAAGGGTTGACCTCAAACATCGAATAAGATTTCGGAACAGTATAGGTTTTGTATGTGAATGGCTTTTCTATCAAAATTGTGGAGGCGCGAGGATCATCCTAGAAAATGGAGAGGGGTAGTCATCGAGCAATCCCTAAGTTTCAAGTTACTAGTTACCAATAATCTGATAGGATATGAAGTATGCATTGTTGTACTCTTACTTTCCAAGGTCCTAGGTGCTATCGAAGTGACTTCTATTTGGTTACATCACAAACTAGAAAAAATAGCCCTAAGAGACATACTCAAGGGAGAGACGTGATAAAACAATTGGCATGGTTCACCACATACAATAGAAAACTATACAAAATGGGCCTTCCACCTCATTGTTAAAGTGTTAACTCTAGAGAAATCGAAGTATGTGCTCAAAGAAATCCATAAGGATGTGCCCATCAGGCCATCACCTCGATGCAAAAGCACTAGCATGAAAAGCCTTAGAATCGAGTGTCATTGCCCTACAATGAATGCAATGTCCAAGAGCATGTCATAAAATATGAAAATGTAGAGGTTCTTCGATGTGTATAAGATATCCCCAAAAGACCTAAATTCCATATTAGTTACATGGCCCTTCTACATGTGGTTGTTATAAAGAGATGGATAAATAGTGGTATAGAAGATCTTCAGTCTAATGAGACAAAAGAACGATGGATTGAAGAATTATTTCACGTCATCTAGAGCCTTAGAACGACTCCACAAACCAACGCAAGAGAAAGCCATTTCCTTCGTACTTATGGTTGTGAAGCTATGTTCCCATTGGAGATAGGGGAAACATCCTGCTGAGACAGAAATCAACATACAATTTAGTCACGTAATTCACTGCCAAGACTTTAACCTCTTAGCACAACAAACATAAATCACTCGGATCTAAAGTGAGTACTTGAAACGGAGGTCAATAAAATAACACAACGAAAGGGTACTCCGATGAGTTTACAAAGCACAGAACATGGTCCTAACACAAGCCAACATTGGTAATATGCAGTAGCGGATCTTGACCATAATTTTAGAGGGGGCAGGATTATGATTTATATATAAATAATGTACGGAATCGTTAGAAAATATATAAATTTTAAATATAAAAATAAGCTATTTTCTTATATTTAAATTTCCAAGAAACATAATAGAAAATTTAACATAACAAATCTATTAAGAAATTCCAAATATTCCTAAGCACTGATCTCTTATAAACATTGTATTGTATGCATTTTAAACTCAGAAGAATGCAAATTTGGGCATAAGTTAGTTTTTATATCCTCTCAAATAGATAATCAAAATATTGTATGATTGAGATTGATAAAAATATTTTTTAAAGAAAATTATAAATTATAAAGAGAAAAAAATAGAAAGATATAGATAAGCCCACTAAAATTAATCAATCAGAAAATAGTTTATTAACAAAAAATGGCAACGCCAATGAATAAAATTTGATGCAAAAAACAAACAAATCATAAGTAATCATGTCATGATTTCATAGGCATATGATAATGTGCATGTGAAA